>NW_017100369.1:272040-285035 GCF_001263275.1 Habropoda laboriosa
GGTTCGTTAGGATCGCCGGAAGACCTGTCTGGAGCCGCAAAAGGACTGTAAGCGGTGATAGTGATCCCTTTGGAATTGTTCAATTCAGAAAACTTCTTTATAGTTAAATAGGGATGGCATTCGACCTGATTTGTCACTGGTTTAATCGTGCTCTTCTGTAATAATCGTTCTATTTGCTCAATGTTAAAATTGCTGATGCCAATGTTCTTCACTAAACCCTTTTTTAAAAGCTTTTCCATCTCGTGCCAAGTATCGACGTAATCGGTATCGTCGGTTAGTATATTACCTTCAGCATCCTTGGGAACTAGTGCTTTTCCAGCTGTAAAAAAATATGGTATTTTAGTTTTTTATTATCTAAAACAGAAAAAGTTAAAACTTACGTAGGAACCCTACTGGTGAATGCATTAGGTAAAGGTCAAGGTACTCTAGTCCAAGATTATTTAAAGTGGTCTGCAACCCAGTTGCGACCAATTCAGGTTTATGATACGTGCTCCACAATTTGCTCGTGACAAAAAGATCCTCGCGTTTTATAACACCTTCCTTGATTTTCGCCGCGATCGCTTCTCCGACTTCTTTTTCATTTTCGTAAAATAGAGCGCAATCTAAATGACGGTATCCAATGTCGATGGCATCTTTCACTGCTTGGGTCACTTCATTGGGCTTAGACTATTCAATAAATGAAATGTAATGTAAATTGCAAAATATGGTGCAATAGATGAATCATTTAGCAGAATATTTCAGTCTTCAAAATTAGAAGAATTCTCGTTGAAAATAATAAAAGTTAAATAAAATATCTTTCACTTGTACGAATTGATAGATATATTTCTTTTAAATGTTGTAGAACATACCTTCCAAGTACCCAGACCCAAAATAGGGCAGAGATTACCGTTATTGAACTTCACAGATGGCACCATCATATTAAAACATACCCTTCACCTTACTTTTGCTAACTAATGCATACCGCCGTCGAGTTCCCTACTTATATTGTATCAGTATCTTATCTCTCACTATCCAGTTATCCACAACCATATTATGTTAAAAATAACTGAAAATGTGAATAGGAAAGTCATGTACACATATTTTCAGTTTTAGTATAGTGTAATTTATTTAATACAAATTTGACATAGAAAATGTACAGAAAAAGATATTGTAAATCAGAACAGTTTGTACACTATTAATTTTAATACTTAGAACGGAATGTGGAAGGGGTAGTGCGGGCTAGATTCCGTACTGAAAAAGTACGAATATTTATGTTAAAAACAAAATATTTTCATAAAAATTATCGCAAGTCAAAAAAATTATAATATTTACCCTGTCATTGGACAGATTCTGCCATTGCAGTCAAAGGTGTCAATGTATGCAATATCTTCTGCAGAAAGTTTGAAGTCAAAGACCTCGCTGTTTTGAGCAATTCTAGATTTTGTCACTGATTTAGGAATTACAATATGACCACGATCCAGCTAAAAAACATATTTATTGTTGAGTTAAAAAATTAAGTTTGCAAATATAACTGGATAAGAGGTATTTTCATATACCTGGTATCTAATAAGGACTTGAGCAGGTGTTTTGTTGTATTTCTTGGCAAGTTCACCCAATTTCTTATCATCCAACAATTTTGGGTCATCTGGCTTAGCCCATGGCCTGTCAGGAGATCCAAGGGGACTGTATGCAGTGACAAGAATGTCCTTCTCTCTGCAGAATTTAGAAAGCTTCTTTTGGGTAAGATATGGGTGGCATTCAATCTAGAAATGTATAAAGATTATAAAAAATATATTCATTAAATACCATTTATGAGGGTTGAATGAACTCATACTTACTTGGTTTGTAACTGGTTTGATTGTGCTGTTTTTGAACAGTCTCTCTAGTTGCTCAGAGTTGAAATTACTAACACCAATATTCTTAACAAGACCTTTAGATACCAAAGGCTCCATAGCTTTCCATGTATCTACATAGTCTACATTACTCAAGGCAGGAGTGCCATCAGCATTTTGTGGGAAAAGATCACTTCCTTCTTTGTATGCCATTGGCCAGTGAATTAAATAAAGATCCAAGTAGTTCAGACCCAGATTAGACAAAGTTGTTTTGAGGGCAGGTTCAACCAGATCTGGTTTGTGAAAGGTGTTCCATAATTTGCTTGTGATGAAAAGGTCTTGTCTTTTCACAACACCCTCAGCAATTTTTGCTTTAAGGGCAGCACCTACTTCCTTTTCATTGCCATATACATGGGCACAATCAATGTGACGGTATCCAATATCAATTGCATCCTTAACAGCCTGGGTAACTTCTCCAGGTTTGGACTAAAAGGATAAAAGAGAAGTTTATCAGTAAAATAAATAAAAAAAGAAAATGGTATTGCACAATAATAAGATATTATTGCTTCTAGTAACTTCTTCAATGGCATGATACCATTTACATGACTTGACTAAATTGTTTATCTTTCTCCAATATACACTAGCATTGATTATAAATATCAATGAAAGTTCATATACAAAGTTCATGATAGTAATGATCTGCAATTATGTAACATTATCACATTTTATTTAATCAAAGCATTAAATTAATGTAGCATAACAAATGACATATGGAAAACTAAAACATGTAGATAAGTTAGAAAACAATTTTAAAATATTATAAATCTGAATGTAAAAAATAGTTTATAATTTTGGAAATGTTTTATTTATTGTTCGTTTAGTTGAAATTTTAATATATTCATGTCAAAAAAATAAAAACAGGAAGTCTACATGGCACTATAAATGACCTTATCGCGGACACAGACTAAGCGGAAGACTACATTCCAGATACTGGCCAACTGTTTAATATATTTAGTAGATTCGAGAACATCGTTGAATATTATTGCGTCTCAAATTACGAAGTATAATAGCAGATACAGAAATAGATATTCATTAATTTATTATGACATACATGATTTCGTTAACGTGGATATTTTGAATAAGGAAACATGTAACATAAATCGTGGATAATTTTATCTATTTTTTTGCTAACTCAGGTGCTTCACTAGAGATAGTACAAACCTTCCATGTACCAAGTCCAAAGACTGGTACCACATTGCCGTTGTAGAAATTCAGCCTCGGTACGTTTAAAGACATTTTGATAATTTCCTGTACTTTATTGCTCGAAACACAGCTTTAGCACCGTTGTTGCACTTTTTATGATTTGAAACACTATCAACACGAATGCCGGTATTATAGTGCCGGTAGATTCATGTAGCTCCTTTTATAAATGTCCACCATCAATCCCTGCACCCTGCCCCCCGCCCCGGAAGCAGACCCGTATACCAAAGCATAGAGCGTGATTTTTTCACATGTAAATCGATAAATATTTGTGATATATCGCATATCATATTTTAGATAATAAATTCTGGTTATATTATCTGTGATTTCTCGTTACAGTGAAAATCTACCATTGTTTGCAGTCTTTCAAACATTTGAACGTTACTGCTATTACTTAATATAAAATTTTCTTTTCTAATCTTAGTTCAATACATTTATCGACTACATTTATCGCTATATGTGACTGTTAGAAAAGAAATATATTTTCATTGAAAAGGTTCTATAATATTGAATTTTAAAATATTTATATATCGCATGTTTTATATCTGCTTCCTGTTTTTCAGACTCAGATATTTTATGTTTGAAGCATATTCAAGAAAATGAACACGAAGACAACGAATTTCACGAAGAAAATGTCGGAAAATTTGAATTTAAAAAAATGGCACCCTTGATTCCCCAAAAGTATACTGCCCTGATTTTCGCAGCTTTTCTGCGCATGCGTTTCATGATTTATTTCTATGTGTGTGATCTTACATAATAAGTTCTATGTATTCTACAGAAAGATTTCTTTGTATATGTATCTCGATCGTAGTCCCGGGGCGCTGGTATATTCGTTAACCAGAAACAAGCCCTATGGAAAATTACAGAGTCCGTTATAAGCGGCAAGGGACAGTTGAATCCCTTGATCGTTAAGAATGAATGAATGAATGAATTACTGAGAATAATATTACTCTCGTAACAGAAATGGATTGTTCTCGAACACAATTTTAACCATGTTTTTCGCTACGTTGCACAAAATTCGCAAATGCACCAATATGAACCAGCGTCATTCCATTACACTTGCTGGTAAGTAAATAGCCTATTGACATTTTTGAGACTTGAGACTTGAGACAACATTTTACTTGAAGAATATTTAATTGCGATCAATAATTGTATTTTCAAAACTTTGATATTCAATTAAATAAACTACTTGGAAAATAAATAGAAAAGAATTATAGAATATTTTTTATTATGTACACTCAAGCACTTGACGTGCTGATAATTTAACTTCAAATCGATACATGATTATCAATCGACATTTTCTTTACATTGGCTCCTTCGTTCCTGTTTGAACGAACTTCATGTTTAACGTTGAAAATAAAAATATCAGAATTTTTTTCTTTTCTAAACAACTAGATGAAAGAATTTTAAATGAATAAGCTTATTGTGAAAGCTAATGAATGTAGAACAATGAGAGTATTTAAACAGTTTCATACTAATGGCCGTTAAATGTTCTAGTATCGAACATTGAAAATGTTTAACGATAGAGATATCTTCTATTGGCTGTGATCTAACCAATGACATAATTGCACTATACCGTGAGGTAAAAATACGTGATTATAATTAGAAAATTTCCACAATTATATTTTACACAAAATTTATTCGCAAAAATTGACCTTCAAGGGCGATCACATTCTCTTATCAAAAAAAATAAAAAGTATGTTTGGTATTATAGTTTTGAAAACAGTGCCAGCTGGATTCAGCCATATTATCACATCGATAAATATTTTACATTTCATAAGTACAAGTATAAAATGCCTGTGCTAATAATTTACGTAATATACATGCAGTTATATCGTATCTTAATTAGCTAATATATCGCGTGACACATTTTTTTCTATTAATATAGTACAAGTTAAGCAGATTTATCAATTTTATCGGGCGGATTAGTAAAATCATTCGCGATACATCTTGATTAAAAAAAAGAACGAACAGAACAACACGAATTGAACACTTATCACGACGTAAAGTTGAAACGATCATTACTATAATTATATTAATTTAATTTATGTGTAACATTTAATAATATTAGGAAGAAAAACGCGCAGAAGTAAGAAACAGAAAATCCATAGGCAACCATAGCGGACTAGACTATAGATTTTACTGTAAACATAGCCTATGCATGTATACTTTGAAACTTCATAAAAATTAGGTTCAAATGTTGAATAACTTATCGAACTCTTTGCATCATTTGTACGTTCGTTCTTCATCTTGCAGTAAATATAAGCTGCAAGATTCCTCTCGTAATTATCTTTCATACGTTCATTCCTATTAGATACATTTTCATACATTATGTAATACTGACTCGGACTAATCTCATTGTTAAGTATGAAACCAATTTTCTGCTTGTAAGAGGACCAATCTGTTATATTATTCTCGTCGTGAAAATAGGAGGATGTTTTTACTTTTCGAAAAATGAGAAACTTCACGATAGCTTTGATTCTTCTTCGAAGAACCATTTTATTCCATCGTTTATCGATTCCATTCTCATCTAAATTCAGTCTGCTACATCTGTTGCAATAATTCTTTTCTTTTCTAAGTGCCTCCAACAGCAGTTCCAAGAACAAAGTGTCGAAAAACTTAGTGTTAAATTGTAGAAGATTCTTCAAATCGTCACGTAGAATCTTGATGCTTTTCTTGCTGAAAACATTCTTATACTGGTTCAGGTATATTCGATGGTCGGCGTTCATCAATATACACTCGAACATCGTCAGAATGAAGTTCATCACTCTGCTCTGTGTGGTTCTTCCTTTCTTCAAGACGATCGATATTTCCTTGAGTTTCTCGCAGGACAGGAACGAGCTGTTATATTGATTTGCGTACATGGGCATGATAGTCGTTTCACGAGATCGATATCTTCGACGATTTCTGCGTTATCGTTCTCCGTTTATTAATCTCGAAACACACCGCCTCGAAATTAATACACCAACCATGTTTTTTTGTTCCGTTACACGTCAATATCGAGACTTGATAATCTTGATATACATACATATACGCTTGATCCTTCACTTTTCGATTCGAGAAAGATTACGGGGCTCGTTTGTTCTGTCCTGGCCGATTTTCACAATGTCAGAATCTGAACGGCTGTTGACGTACTGATAGGTTATTAAGCGATGTTTCTATTTACTTTCAGCAAATGGGATATCAAAGAAATTCAAAGAGATTCCTTACAACTATTTAAGGAATTTTCTTCCTTCTGTATTAAACTTTATTCAATTCGGTAAAATAAATCGATTTACAAAAGTAACAATAAATAAAATAGTATATTTAATAAACAAAGAAAAAAAAAGATATCACGAGAATATATAAATCAGATCAACAATATTATATAACGTAAAATCAATTTATATAGAGAAATTATTTTCGTAACCAGAATCCTGGAAGAGACATCTTCGAATTGGGGACGACGTACGATTCTGCTTCACGTGAGAATTCTCACAGAACGTTGAGTTAATGCGTGGATTCTCGAAGCCAATATCAGAGGAATTCAAGTGATCCAGAGAGTTCGAAGCTTTTCCAGGAAAACTCTCCTCCATCGTATCATCCGTCCAAACGAATTCCGTGACTCCATCAGTGTAAGAAAGAAACGGTTCTGCAGAAATTTTTTTCTTAATAGTATACGTGTTTTCCTCTTCGAAATACTCATCGTTGATTTTTTTTTCCAGCGTTAAGAACGACTGTAATGAGCTACTGGTCGTACGATCACCGAAAACGAAACGATCGAACGAATCGTTGTTGTTCGTGTTCTTCATATCGTCTAATCGTTCGTCGGATGCATTCATCTTCTCTACGTCATCCGAATTCAAGTTGTCCGTTAGAAGTGGCTCGTAATCGTAATCCTTATGCTTCAACGCGATACTGCTGAACGTAATGATATCCGGTATCGAGGACATAGAAGCTGTTGCTCTCGGCGGAATATTGGAATTATCCAGGCCTCGTGCAGTTTCAACGTTGTTTGGAATCTTGTCGAAGGCCATCATGTTCTTGATCGCATCGCGGCATTCTTTCACCTTAGCGAGCATTCTAGTCCTCCATGTACCACAGTCAGCAATCACTGGCGAAGCTAGATTATCTGACGACAATATTCTCCTGCAAGACGGCGATTTCTGTTGATTGGATAATTTTGTATTCCATCTAGAAAATCGTTCAATCGGTACATGTTATTCGTGTCGAAGTTTGTTTCAACTGTAAATGCATTTATCGGCAAAAGAAAATTTGTTTTTTACACGTGACGTGATATATACCTTAGTTTTGTGAAACTTACGTTTGCATGATATGATTCATCGTGTAACCGATCCGTCCGGGTAACGATTTTGTTGGCAAATATCGCGAATGCGTGACCGTCAATAGGTTGATAACGAATACCTTTCTAAAAGGTGTACCACTTTTACGATATTATCGTAACTTCAGAAGGTCATGTTTAAATTTACTAAACACTGGTAATTTCAGTTATGATACACGTGTGTGCTATCGTGTTTCACGCGAATTCCAGAAATTTCTCGATTTCTTTATTGGTGAATTGACCGATGGATTGATTTTACAGTGTTCAACGTCAAGGAGAGAGAAGTGCGGCACAGTAGAAAATACCATTGAGAAAATGATGAATTCTATCTCTCGTTGTAGGTAACAATGGAAAAAGTTCCGTCCGTGCATTGTGGGGAGCGAATATAAAATAAGCAATTTCGTTTGTTGACTGAATCATCTTAAAAAAGTGTTCTCGCCTACACGATCATGTGACAATGATTGGCCTTGAAGGAGGCTAGCTTAGAATTTGCAATCAGTATAAATCACGATCTTTTGTTTTAGTAGAATCCTATTAATGTACTGCTAGTGTTTTTGTAGATCTTTATGGAAATGTTTCGTCCATAAAATTTATTCAAGTTGCACCTTGAAATACGAATGCTTCTTCCACAGTAAGAGGAGAATGAACGAGAATCAAAGAAAGTAGGTTTAAGTAAAAATCAATTCTTTTTAACTTTTTTTAATTTTTATTTCTTCTATGTGACATCTGACAGTAAGACATATTTTTCTTTTTTTTTCAGCGACGTTCCGTTCCGTCTTGGTTCGTTAATCGCATTTCCGCTACTGTGTTTCTGATAATCGCGGGAACGTAATTTATCCGTGCGTTACAAGTTCCTAGAACACTAGTTTCCTTTTTAGTGTTTCACGAACACCTTGTTACTATATTGATTGCACATAATTATGCATATATCGTCGACTTGAAGTATTGTCAACGATATTGTACCACTTCTGATATTGGAAAAAGGGTATTATCTGTCGTTAGATAATTTCTATTCCTCGTATGCAAATTTATTTATTCGCAATATATGTATACATATGTATACATCAAATGACAATGTGGTCATATCGAACGAAGCATCGAAATTTTCCATGGCACTCAATAAACCTAATTGACTAGATAAGGGTCAAACGAGTGCCGAATTACGGCGTGGGATTATGTAAGTTCAAAGGGGATATGCCTTACTATTAATTTATACCGAATCTGACGAGCTGTTTCCTGCCATTTCACTCGTTTGTCACCAAACTACTATTTCTCGAACGGGTAATATTTGTGCCCTTTTGCACTGCAAAAAAGAAAAAGAAGAAAGATACATAATTAATTATTTCATTATCCATTATTTCTCAAAGAAATACATAGAATCAGTATTTTGTTATTTATTAAATAACGTTTCGAATACTTACTCTCCAAATCGTGAAACGCGTTGACCTGTACTTATGCTCGCTATAGTTGCCATTTCCTCATCGGTTAAGGAGAAATCGAATATGCTCATATTTTCCTTCAATCGACTTGGTGTCACTGTTTTAGGAATGATAGCGATTCCTTGTTGCAACTGGAACATTTTAAGGGACAAATTTACGATCTATATGCATAGATAAATTTTAATTGATATTTACATAATTCTTTTTTTTTTTATAGTGTCCATTTTAGCGATTAACTCTGCAGCTGCGAGTGAAGCATACGTGATTTTGTTTCTAAGTTACAAATCATGTTTGTGCTAATTTCTTATCAAATTTATCTTCATTGCTGGAAATGATTAGCTTCGAGTCTACAAGTCATCGAGAGAAATATCGATACTTAAAATTGCAACTATGAAAAAAAAAAGAAAAAAAAAACATCACATGCCACTCTTCATTGGTGCTACATATAGGTTCTATCTTTGAAACGATAAAGTAAAGAGAAAAACAATTAGTTACCACATATCGTAGAGCAATTTGTGCTGGAGTTTTGTTGTATTTCTTCGAAAGATCTAGGACCTTTGGATTGTCTAAGTTATTCGGTATGCCAGCTCTATTTCCGGGTTGTCCAAGAGGTGAGAATGCGGTTATCGTGATATTATGCTTTTTACAAAATTCTATCAATGACTTTTGATTCATATTTATACTGACTTCGACCTAAATGGAAAGAATTTTTAGTGAGTATGATGCTTTGAAATTGATCACAACGACTGAATGGGATAAATTACAATTATGTACCTGGTTGTTCACAGGTAAAATTTTGGCCACTCCGAGGAGGCGAGTAATTTGTTCCGGGTTGAAATTACTGATTCCTATACTCCGAGCTAAACCTAATCGCGCACATTCTTCCATTCCTCTCCATGTTTCAAGATAATCGGTGTCTGACAACTGAAGAGCACCATTTTCGTCTTTCGGCATAAGATCACCACCTTCCTGAGAAATAATTAACAAGTTCTTAAAGATGCTCATTACTGAAGCAATTAAAGTCCGTTCGTCTGTACAGTACCTTAAAAGCAAATGGCCAGTGAATCAGATAGAGATCCACGTAACTCAAACCAAGATTTTCTAAAGACTTTTTACATGTTGGAACTACACTCTCTTCTTTATGAAAATTGTTCCAGAGCTATAAAAACAAGTAGAATGAAATATCGTCGTTTCTTTTTTAAGTACATCATTTAATTACCTTGGTCGTAATGAAAAGGTCCTCTCTCTTTACAGTACCGTCCTTAATTTTTGCTTGAATTGCTCGACCAATTTCCTGTTCATTTTGATAATAAAATGCTGTGTCTATGTGACGATAGCCTAAGCTTATTGCTTCCATCACAGCCGTTTCTACTTCTCCAGCACGTGACTAGATGAATAAAAATATAATGTGATTGAAATTACGTTTAAATAAACCGCGTAAAATAGTCACGTGACAGTTTTTGATCGATAAGGATCTAAGGATGAAACTTTTACTCAGATATGATTAACACATTTTGAATAATTACTTGTCATTTTATTGTTATCAGTGAAAGTACAAATATCTTCTTACCTGATATGTACCAAGTCCAAAAACTGGCATTTTGTGACCATTAGAAAGCGTTAGGTTGGGTATTTCAGCCATGATTAATTATAGATCTCTAGTAATCTCTTATCGTGGATTGTGTAGTTCTTCGTTGCACGTTTCTGCTTTTATTTCTCGATTGTCTAAATCTCTGCGTGAAGACTGTGTCTCACGATATCCTAAAAACTAACTGATTAAAATGATTCGTGTCACCTTCTATTCATACTCTATTTTTCAGAGATAAATATTATATAACGATGACGATGAATGCTTACAATTTGATCTAGCCAAGATTAGAAGTATACTGCCAGTATTACATAACGTTAACGAATTGTTTAAACACGTTATCACTTCCGCGATTTTTTTATCTTCCCAAGGGAAAGTCAGCTTTTATATTTCAATAAATTAAAGGAATTACTTGTCTAATTTGAAAATCGTCGGTGGACACGCGAACGTGTTAGAAGTGATAATGCATGATGCATGGGTTTCGTGAATGAAATTAATAATCAACGTTCGCTATTTCTGAATACTTGAATAACAATACAAGTTTTCTAAAGCAGCGATTTATTCGATAAATCAGTTACAAACATAGATAAAAAAATACATGGAATCGTAAGTCTTGCAAAATGCAGTAACAGTGGAAAGTTATAGTATGAAAAAGTTTTTTTTTTAAAATTCTATGTTAAATGGATAATCCTTGTGTTCCTTGTACCTAAACACAAAAGATACATACAAATTACACTATTATAGAAACAAAGAAGTAAAAGCGTACGCGTTCATTTTATACTTACTCTGCGGCAGGACAAATACGAATTCCGTTATCAAGTTTGTCAATCGATGCAATTTCCTCCGGAGTAAGACGGAAGTCGAAAACGTTAATATTTTCTATGATACGATTTTTAGAAATGGATTTTGGAATGGGAATCGTGCCAATGTCGATCTGCAACAATCAGTAACGATTATTTTTAATTGTACATTTTCCATGAATTATTCTTTGATAATTACTGGCAACCGTATAATTACCAAGTATCGCAGAACAACTTGTGCTGCAGTTTTTCCGTATTTTTTCCCGACTGCGACAATTTTTGGATCATCGATAGTGACTTTTGGATCAGTGGGTTTCGCCCAGCTTCTGCGGGGAGAACCAAACGGACTGTAAGCGGTTATAGCGATATTACGTTCCCTGCAGAAGTCTCTCAGTTTCTTCTGGTTTAAGTTCGGATGGCATTCAATTTGGTTCATCGCCGGTTTGATAGTGGCGATCGATAAAATCGAATCGATTTGCTGCGAGTTGAAGTTACTGAGACCTATGCTTTTCGCGTATCCCAGTTCTACGCACTTTTCCATTTCGCGCCATGTGTCACGGTAATCCTCGTCTCCAAACATGGGATTACCCTCCTCGTCGACAGCCCATATGCCTGTCGCATTTTCCTAAAATAAACATACATATATAAGTTTCTCGATTATTTTTTCTTGGAAATTATACATTTGATAAATTTCTGCAATCTTACGACGTAAGATATGGGCCAGTGAATAAGATAGAGGTCAACGTAAGTGAGTCCGAAATTTTTAAGCGATCGTTTGCACGCTGGTACCACATTTTCTCTCTTGTGATCTGTGTTCCACAACTGAAAATATGAAAACGTTGATGTGTGACGGTTTTCCTGTGTTAAAAATTGATTTACCACAAAATTACAAAATTACTTTTGTCGTAATAAATAAATCTTCTCTTTTCACAACACCCTCGGCGATCTTATCGCGCAGAGCCTTGCCAATCACGTCTTCGTTGCCATAAATGAAGGCACAGTCGAAGTGCCGGTATCCAGCATCAATCGCGTCCCTTATAGCTTGTTCGACGACACTGGGATCATCCTTAAAACATTCACGTACAATTTGTACATAAATTTGCTGTCATTATTATCGTTTATGTACATACGTACATGACATGTTACACTTCTAAGCTTTAACACATTTCTCTTCACGCATACCTAATTAATGGTTATCTGTGTTTTATTTATGAGTATACTAATGTAATGTTCAATGAAAGTATAGATAATAATTTAAAATATAGATAAACTATCGGTAATTATGCGAAAACGTACTTACATCGGCTTGCCAGGTACCGAGTCCCAGTACGGGAACGGATTTTCCGTTGTTCAACTTAAGCGTCGTTGCAGCCATTGTACGCAATGCCTCTATTCAATTGTGCGTCTATGATCAAACGTTTAGCACTTTCTGTTACACGCACTATTGTGTTGAACGAATGTATGAATCCCACTGAGATGTTCTCCCCCACTAAACCACCGCCTTCGCTCTGCTATGTGCTTGTTCACCGGTATCAACATCATTTTGTTACGCAATATTAATTGATACTGAAGTGATATATACATACAGTCAGCCGCATAAGTGTTCGTCCACCTACCGCACTCAGTGTATGCGTAGGTAAAAGTAGGAAAATATGCAGATAAAATTTGAAAACAAAAATGCAGAAATGAAGCTTAATTTATACAAAATAAGATGACATTTTGCGGGATTCATAACTGTTATACATAATGAAAAATTAAACGATGTATCATAATGTG
>NW_017100369.1:285441-295634 GCF_001263275.1 Habropoda laboriosa
ACCTGTTCGACGGGTACTGCATAGAGCCAATTTGAAGAGCCATATTAGTCGTAAGAGGCCATTAATTACTGCTACAAATAGTAAAAAGAGATTAGACTTTGCCAAAAACTACGTTTTAAAAACCGAAGATTTTTGGAAACGTGTTATATTCACCGACGAGTCTAAATTTTGTGTTTTTGATACACCTAGTAAAAAAGTTTGGAGGAAACCGAATACAGAGTTTCAAAAAGAAAATTTAACACCAACCGTGAAACACGGGGAGCGTCGCTCATGGTGTGGGGCTGTACATATGTCGATGGCTGGGGTTGGTGATTACTAGATTATAGATGGTACCATGGATGTACCTAAATATATTAAAGGAACATTTACTTGGAAGTGCTGAGAAATTTGGAATCAAAGATAACTTTATGTTCCAGCAGGACAACGACCCAAAGCACAAAGAAGCCATCGTTAGAGAATGGATATTATATAACACTCCGCATTATTTAGAAACACCATTCCAGTCACTGGATATAAACCCAATTGAACACTTGTGGGCAGAAATAAAAAAAAATATTCGCAAATCACCGCCGAAAAATCGTGATGACTTAAAGCAACGATTTATAGAGGAATGGGGAAAAATATCACCAGACTTTACAGAAAAGTTAGTAAAATCAATGTCCAAACGTCTAAAAGCCATAATTTCATCTAAAGGGTACCATACTAAGTATTAAGAGTAGTAATGGCAATTTTGTATAATAATAATTTCATTAGTTTGTAAATGGACGAACACTTTTGCGTTCGAATTTCCCGCCACATTATGATACATCGTTTAATTTTTCATTATGTATAACAGTTATGAATCCTGCAAAATGTCAGCTTATTTTGTATAAATTAAGCTTCATTTCTGCATTTTTTTTTTCAAATTCCATCTGCATATTTTCCGACTTTAACCTAGATACACTGAGTGCGGTAGGTGGACGAATACTTATGCGGCCGACTGTATGTATCCGTACGATCGCTTTGATGTGGAGTAATTTATAATGGAATGAATTATGAAAAATGTATTTATATAAAAACTATGACGTATATATGTCGAGAAGTTACTGATACCTTATCGGTTAGTAAGTACTTACCGATTATACAAATTGGATGGACCAATTTGCTATATGTTATTCTCCAGATTCTTTAGAAAGAAACGATGTAGAAGTTTCAGAGTATGAATATATTCATATTTACAATTGTACAGATATTACAATGTGTAATGAGTAAAAATATATGTTACATGTATCTTCAATGAATAGGAGAATTGAACGACTGGTGGGAAAACAGATGTATATAGAGGCAGTTGTATTTTCTTTTTACAAAAATTTACGTGAATTAGGCGAATACAGAGAGATCTATCGTTTCATACGGGCTGTGTCTCCTCGGCATTTTCTGTGACTTGAGGTTTCTCTTTTTTGGAATGTTTATTCTGATTTTTAATCTTTTTAGAGATTTCAAATTCATTTTCTAGATCAATTCTTGTTTTTGCACGTGTACCAGGTCCCCAATTGACTGTAGGATTTTTCTGAAACCGACTTAACTTGTTTTGCCTGGAAACTGGATTGGCCAGAGGATGTATATCAAATGAAACATCTATAGTTGTTGGTGTATCTAATATTTTTATTGCAGAACTATCATTTGGTAGCTTATCTCGTTTTATGGGATTCTTTTTTTCCCATGCACGTACAATGTCCCATATAACTTCATTCGGTGCGTCCGTTTTAATCGATATCTTACATGCATGTGAATATGATACATGATACCCTGCATTTAACAATGCAGATCGAAATATTAACATCGATGGTGTGATACATTTGATTGTAGACATTAAACGATCGAGAGTGTAGTATAATGGAACATCTAGTTCTTCATGAACAACATTCAAAACTCCCTCTATCCTTTTCGATGTTACTAATTTCATTTCATCCAAATTACATAAAAGTTGAGATACAAAATGTTGATCATGCAAAGGACCTAACCATATAGGTCCTCCTTCATGATGCTTATGTTTGCAAATTTTACATAATCGATCCACATAAGGCAAAGATGTTAATTTGTAGCCTCCAGAGGGCTTTTTATAGCATAAGGATTGAGTACTTATACTCTCACAACCTGTACATTGATACACCATTCCAATTTTAGTGGCATTCTCTTTACATTTGATTTGACTGGAAAACACTTTAACAAATACTCTTATATAAAAGTCAGCACTTATAGATAGCATTGGTACTATGTACCTTCCATAACGGCCTGCATGTGAAGCAATATTTTGTAATAAAATTCTTAATGCCATTTCATGACAGGCTTTAGATTTCAATGAAATAGCTCCATATTTAAGATAACAGGTTTCAGGGGAATTCCCAGCTAATACAGCCATGTCAGTAGCTGTAATCATAAGTAATCCACCATCCGATACACACTGAACAGCTGCATCCAAAAATATTGTAGGACAACCATATGGATCCAAGTCTACTACATCAAATTTGTCTTTTCTACTTTGATACATGAGTAACGTTGCATCTTCATGACTTGGTTTCACAATATCTTCAACACCATTATGTTGTATATTTCTTTTAATACTCTCCACTGCCTTTGCACTGATGTCATTGGATACTATCTGTTTTATACCCTGTATTTCTTTGGCATATCGAATACTACGTAAACCAGTTGCAGACAAAGCTTCTAATATAGTGATTCCTTCTTCTTTTTGTGATTCTTTACTTCTATTTTTTATATAAGTCATTAACACTGCTGTGCTCAGATCTCTATTAAATTCTTGGACAGGGTTATAAAATACATTTGTATTGTTCACCAGAATTTCTGCCTCTCCTTCCTTTATACTTGTACTATCTAATTTCACTTTCTTTGCACAGTGTTCCATTTTATTTAAAATTGTATAAGAAAATATTTTACGATGTAACTGCAAATGTGTAATTAAAAGTTGCATGTATGTAAAAGTGTCAACTTGTTGTCTACTTATATAGTTCTGCAATAAATTTTAATTGCGTTACAGAAATACGTGTTTACTTCCTATGAAATATTTGTATTCTATATTTTTTTGCATGAAGTTTAACATTTAAACTGTAAGAACAATTACAGCCTGCTTGTAAAATGTAATGTGTATTCATACGAATGACACGTTATAAAATAGTGAAACAGCAGTTTAGAAATTATAACTTCAATTACAGGGTAGGATTTATTTCAGACATACTGTGTAATCTTTAAATAAAACAACGTGTGCGAGGTTATGTTTTTATGGTAGTAACCTGAACAAGATACAGAATAAACCTATCACCCAATACATTTCTTTGTTCACGTCACAGGGGCTTTAAAGCCCCATTACCATTTTCGTATCGTTTCCAATGTTATCGATTCAGTATAGAAGAAGATTACAACATTAGTAGTGGTTGGAATTAGAACTAAACGTAACCATTAAATTACTAATAAGGTATATATAGATTTCTATATCTGTATGTCACAGCGTCGTTTGTGCGAATGCATAAAATATAAAATGCATAAAATATATTTGGTATCAAGAAACGAGTAAAACAAGGAAAGAAATAGCGGTAGATAGCACTAGAGTAATGAGTTAGACAAGGAAAGCAATAGCGGTAGATAAGAACTGAAAATTTGAAAGGTGACACTAATGCCATCTCGTGTTTTGGTGACGCGTACTACGATTTCTTAATAGGAACACATAATATAAACAGAGGTATTAGACAAGGAAAGCACTAGTGTGCGAGAAGGACAGAGAGAAAACGCTTCCTATTGGCTGGCGGTCCGCCATACTCCGTCTACCACGGGCAAATCAAGTCGGTCAGGGAAAAATCATTAATAACTCAATAGTTACGACTATTTTGTGAACTTTTAGAGTTAAAGAATGAAGTGTGAACCTTCAGCAATTTTCACATATACTTTCTAGTACACTAGACCCTTTTAATAATTAGTTATTAACAATTTTATTACGTGATGTCGGGAACGATACCGTATACCGTCAAGTAGCGTTACGGTTTTTCAATAATTTCTTAGCTTTCTACTAAATTCCCATGCAAATAACTATATGTATCTGAAAGAGGACTCCGTTAGCTACATTCTCATATAATTTTTATTAACATATCACTTCTGGTTTGATAGTTATTCAATATTTCCGTGCGAAATGTCGGCAACGATATCGCACACCTTTCTGTCTTTCTGGTTTTTTATTAATTTTGTAGCTTTAAACAAATAATTTATATACTTTCATACATGCGTTTGAAAGGTTATTCCTTTAGCTAATTTCTCGTTATATTTTTAATAACAAACATGTCGTAATTTGCGAGATATTAAATATTATTTGGGTAAGTGCAACACTTGCGGCATTAAAGCGTAACATATTTCCGTGACTTTCATGAATATGCCTGATTAATTATGTACTTTCAAGCATGAAGAATGTAGCGTAGACTTTCTACTACATTCTACAATAATTTTGGAATGTATATCTGAAGCGGTTCATTAGATATTAGCAATTGTGTGTAACAATTGACTATACTCGACTACGACGAATAGGAGACACTCCTATATAATGTTTAATAACTCTTAAACTATACCGAATCTGTTAATAAAAATTATATGAGAATGTAGCTAACGGAGTCCTCTTTCAGATACGTATAGTTATTTGCATGGGAATTTAGTAGAAAGCTATGAAATTATTGAAAAACCGTAACGCTACTTGACGGTATACGGTATCGTTTTCGACATCACGTAATAAAATTGTTAATAACTAATTATTGAAAGGGTCTAGTGTACTAAAAAGTATATGTGAAAATTGCTGAAGGTCCACACTTCATTCTTTAACTCTAAAAGTTCACAAAATAGTCGTAATTATTGAGTTATTAATGATTTTTCCCTGACCGACTTGATTTGCCCGTGGTAGACGGAGTATGGCGGACCGCCAGCCAATAGGAAGCGTTTTCTCTCTGTCCTTCTCGCACACTAGTGCTTTCCTTGTCTAATACCTCTGTTTATATTATGTGTTCCTATTAAGAAATCGTAGTACGCGTCACCAAAACACGAGATGGCATTAGTGTCACCTTTCAAATTTTCAGTTCTTATCTACCGCTATTGCTTTCCTTGTCTAACTCATTACTCTAGTGCTATCCTTGTCTACATCTATTTCTTTCCTTGTCTAACTCATTACTCTAGTGCTATCCTCGTCATTTTTATTATGTTTAATTGTTACTTAAAATAAATTTTTAATTGCTTTAACATTACTAGTAATTTAAATAGTAAAATATAGTTTCTGGCTTATTTTCAAGTACTATAATTATAGAATAATTTGTGTTTCTTGTTAAATAACAATTTAAATGGTTGTTTATAATTATCCGAAGTATTAGATGAAATTATTGTATACTTCAACATAGTAAAACAACTTAATATACTAATTTTGCATTGAACAACCATTGCATTCGGTAGATTAGTCAGAAGTTGTTTATAACTTTTATTAATATTTAGAAAAATTAAGATTTTTTTATATGAATTACAGGAGGGAATTACTTCCAGGGCACCATAGGAATCAAGGGAAGGACTTGAACATTAGGAAAAATGAGGAAATGCAATTATTTATTAAAAAATCTATTATTTATTGCTCCCTTACACATCACGTCCCTTTCCTGTTTCAAAAAACTCATTGTTTAAAGAATATTCCATTGCAAAATTAAATAAACTAACTCTAGGAAAAATTGAATACATGGAATAAATTCCGTAATTCGCAGTCGGTATTTCGTCGCGATCGGTATTTCAGAACGTTGACGTAGCTAATAAACAACCTGTGGCCGGTAAGATAGGTTACCTCTGTTAACTATAGCCAGACGTGTGCAACCCATTATGCTCAGAAAAGTAAAATCAACTTCCAAATTTTGCAATTCTACGATTCTAACACATTTGCAAGATCTTCGTAGAAAATGTTAATTTTTTACCAATATTATAAACAGGTACTAAATACTGTATAAATTTACGCGATACAATTAAAAGAAAGATACTTCGTATAAATAAATGCAAATGTGAAATTTCAACTTATATATTTTTCGAATTACATTCATCAGCATGATGAACTAAAAAAAGTCTATTCTTCAGATGACGTAAACACCAGAAAAGAAAAATTCTAATGTGCTGTTTCTTCGTATCTATTATCTCCGTCCTACGCAATTCATTGACAAGTTGAATGCACGTGTCTGTTTCATTACACGCAGCCTACAATGAAGCAACAAGCGGCAAACGTTTATATTCATCGTGCAACAAGTCCTTCGCGGCGAATCGAGTTTAGATTGAAACGCGTACTGTCACGAATTTCACTCGACAAAAGGCTCATTACCGCATGCATTTCGCGTGTCATATTTATTTTAAGATTCTTTCGTGGTCACTTGAGCTGCTAATGGGAAGCTCGTTTCATAAATTACACAAGGGAGAACATTGCCGTAATTACCAGCGCACCTTTTTTACCGGCATTTCGAGCGCTGCAATCGTTCTCAAGTATCCAACCAGTTAATTTCCATCGTCTATTGACACTGTATTCCCTTTATACCGATGCATAAAGGTACATAAATATGTAACCCATAGTTTTCGTAGCGGCTAGAGGGGTCGTGGTGTGAAACGTGCTGAAAGATCTGTCATTACTCGATCAAACATTCATACGTGTTACACCTGCGAGTTCAGTGGAAACGAACGAGTGGCGAAGGTAACCGTTTGCCATTCGTGCGACATATTGTTGAGTCATACTACTTGGGTGTAGAAAAGTCAACTTTAGACTTCTTTGGCATTCACGGGGAAACGGGGTCAAGGATGTTCTCGGGTGCTTTTTACGTCGAAGCTTTTCTGGCTAACTTAACCTTAAATTTCGCGTCGCGTGTTTACGAATGACGGAAACGAATCGGGAATAATCGGTAAACTCGAAACCGATTACTCGTTTATCTTCAACGATAAACGTTGCATCACTCGTGGAAATTTATTGGAAAATAAACGTTAAAACAGTAACCTGTCTCGTTATTTGTACAACAGGGTGATCAATAAGTACGGACTAAACATTTTTCTCAAATCTGACAGAAAAATGTGAAAGAAATATAACAGTAAGGAAACAAGTTGCTCAATATTTTAAACGACGAAACAACTTATAGACCATTCTGTACATGTTATATCCCCCTCCACAAGCTATACTATGTATCTATCATACACTTCTATAAAAAGATTATCGTTACATCAAATTCGTTATCGCTGATCTATCTGACAAGTGGAACTGACGTTAGAAGTAGATACACTTCCACGATCGAGTAAACAGCCTCGCAGATTAGCTCTTGACAAATTTGTCAATAGTTCACGAGAGAGAAGGAAAAATGGGAAAACGTGACGTGACTAACGAGAAAATAATTAAAACAGAAAAGATGATAACGATTTTCGTTGCGTGGGAGAAGAAAGTAGGTGATAGCTAGAACGACGAGCATAGCTAAAGGTGTGTTTGCTGGTTTGTGGGTGGGGATGAGGCCGGGTGGTGGTGGCAGAGGAGGTTCAGTTTCGTTCTCAGTCTCATCCAGGCTGGAATCGCGGTGATGAACGCGTGGAAAATCCACTGAGAATCGGTGTTCGGCGACTCGACGAACTTCAAAAATCAATATAGTGCGTGAGCGTTCCTAACGAGAGGGCTGCGAACGGTGCGTGGCGATAAATTATCTGAAAAGGTGACCACAACAGACTAATCGAGCATTTAACCTCATCGTCATCGTCATTTACAAAACAGAGCATAATATCGTTGAATTCTCCAATGATTAGATAGCCATATTCTCCTTGCGCTACGAATAAATTAACAATATACAGGGTGTTTGAAAACTAACGGTGAATCCTACCTGAAAAGGGGTGAATTTTATTGGTAACATTTTTGTTCACACAAAGATAAACTTCCAACGTAAGAGTAATTATCTTTTTAAGTTCTTTTTTCACTTTTATTCTCGTGTGGTTATACGTAAGAGACTTGACGTGGCTCCATCAGTAAACTTCCATCGATGTCACGTTCACCGATCGTATATAATATTACGACACAAATTAATCGAAATTATTACATCTGATCTAATTGTGTTAGAAAAATATTCAAGTATTTGTAAAATACTCAATATTATAAGTATTTTTGCCTGCACTGTGTTTAATGGGTAATTATTAATGTCCAAATATTCATTCTTTCGAGGAAGTGTAATTTATCATTACGAATGATCCAACACAGATATTTGTTCCTACTTTTATTTCGTTATGTATCCTTCACTATCTAGCGTGATAAACTGAAATAGCAATGTAGGCAGCTTGCAGTGATATTTATTAGACACAGGCGCGAGTGAGATTACGCGCAGCGGCTCCAACAAGTTTCAACGTTAATTTACTCCGAAATGTAGCTTCGTATGAAAAACTCTTTCTCTACATTTTCGATTGATTTTTATGTTCTGTGTTTCTCTAATCTCACGCTAATTAATTTCAATTAATTTTCAACGTTAATTTACTCGGAAATGAAGAAGCTTCGTATGAAAAAATCTTACTCTACATTTCCGATTGATTTTTATTATCCGCTTTTCACTTCCAATTGTATCTCACACTTAAATCAATTTTCAACGTTAATTTACCCGGAAATGTAACTTCGTACGGAAAAATTTTACTCTACACTTCCGCTCGATTTTTATTCTCCGTTTTTCCTTACCAATTGTACGTATTCCACGCTAGTTTCAAGGCGTGTCTCGATCATTATTTTCAAGAAACCATTGAAGTTACAGAGTCAACGTCCCTTAACATTAACATCGACGACACGGATTTCATTGAGACGAGCACGTTTCCCTTAGACGTGTGACGAAACCTGGCTATTTCGACGCGCGTCGTAATATCGTTGACGTAATGACCAAGTATAAAAGCGACGCGAGAGATAACGTATAGTAGCATTTCCAGAACGCGAATAGAAACAGCGTGGAGGACAGGATTTTCACTGGCTGGAGATAAGAAGGAACGGCGTTGTCTTGACGTTCGCGTGCCCGGACTGTTATCAAATATAACGATGCAGTCACACGCGAAATTGGCTTGCCAAGAATTTCTACCGCTTGATTTCAGCTAAATAGGCACCGAACACCTTTGCAACGTTGCACCAGCGAAAGAATATTCATTCGGTCGTCTATAGAATTTCGCGAACGTTTTTCTTTCTTTCCCGGAAATGTATCGAAATAACGGACGGGTCGTAGAAACGCGTAGTGCACATGGTAACTCAGTTTTTTTCTTTGAAAATTAATCGAACGAAACTGCTTGCAGCGAGACCTGAACAATTCTGAATAAGAGAAATATTCAATTCTACGCTCGTTCACTTCCAAAAAGAAAGCTTCTTCTACAAAAGTTCATTTCTACGAATGGCAGCAACTTGAATGCACCCTTTAAGCCCATCCATAATTAAAATTGCCAATGATTGCCCCTCGGTTCCGAATTTCAGCAGCCCTAAGTAGCGATGGGATGAAGTACCTCGCAAGTATTGTAGATTCGAACCCTCTACGAGTATTTAGGAAAATAAAAACAGTACTTGCAACGGTATACTCGAACCTAAACGAGAGATGGATTCGAATCTTCAATGAGTACTTGGAGTACTTAATTGGAAACTTGTATGAGTACCTTACTAAAAAATTTTCTGCTCTCCTAAATTATTGTTTCTTCGCAGTCTTTACAATCAATTGTGGTACTTCTTCTACACGATTCAGTTATAGACTAATAATTAAAATTATAAGAATATACATGATTTTTATATGGTTGCTATAGAATTTCTTATTTCCAAGATTCGAATACTATTTGTGAAAGATTCATTTCTTTCTGACATCGAACTACTATTCTAGGGTACGAAAGCAACTTGTATAAAATGATTACTAGACTGCGGATTTTTATGCAAATTCATATTTCTGGGAATATAGTAAAAAGTTATTATAGCATTACAAAAAGCACTGTATTTGGAGTACATTTGCATATTACGTGCATTCTGTGTAACTTTGCACCGTTGCAAGTATACTCGTTGAAACTTCATTCCTTACCAGTAGTAATCGAAACCCACGAAATGAAACTCGCTCATCGAAATTTACCGTGTCTCGAAATGTGATGCCCTGTTTGAAACTGCAGGCAGGTATTGGGGTAACACT
>NW_017100369.1:295735-306732 GCF_001263275.1 Habropoda laboriosa
TCGTGTAGAAAAGAAACTTTATTAAAACCGGCGAAACGTGACGTGCGGATGACAATACAGAGAACGAATCGAGGATGGTAAAACAGGACAATTTAAGGATTTGAGGAGATTAACTTTGGGTTATGACTGTGTAGGAGAGTCGAGAGAAGACTGGAAAAGTGAAGAGTCCAGAGTGAGTAATGGTGCAAATTGGTGACTACTTCATAAGGGCTGTTTTCACCCCAAAGAACTGAAAAATTGCCCGACACTTCTCCCAAAGACCCCTGCAAACCTGCAACTTTTCAAACAATCCCGAATTTTCGGCCACCGAAGTTCCCTCGTAAGACTAACAATAAAAAAGAAAATACTTCACGATAACAACACGAAGAACATATCGAACCCTGTAATCCCATCCCTAGGCCATCATGTTCCTCCTGGTCGACTGGAGAAAAAAGAACCTTCCTAGCATCACGATCGAGGATTTTAATAGTTGGTCCGATCGTGAACGTGGGGTTCGTTTTGTTAGAGGAACGGACCCCCGTGGCCTCTCATTTCGGCTGCAGCCAAGGGTGAAACGCTGTTTCAAAGATATATATTGGGAAGGGTGACTGCATGGTCCGCGAGGCAGCGGGGAGATCGATATAACACATGCGCCCTGGGGCGCGCAGATTTCACGGCGAAACACACGCGTTCAACAGCTTTTCAACTCTTGTATACACAAACCGCGGTACAGTGCTTTCCGTTTCCTTCTCCCGTACAGAACGACGACGAGTCGTCTGTCGCGAAACCGTTCGTCGCTTATCTCTTTCTCATTCGCGGTACAGAGTTGGATCGAACGAGTACGTTGACGAATACGTTTCGATTCGTGACGAACGATGAGACAGTGAATAGAGAGAAGATTGGTATCCGGATATTTCGTATTTACCTGTAATTAGGACTTTGTTAAGGATTGTTCAGCTGAGAATGACTGACAACGGTGAGTTTCGAGTATGTTTCGATGTTATGGTGTTTGTATCGTGGAATTCGCGTGGAATAGTTTCTGTACGGTTAGAGAGATTAGGAAGGTGATGGTAGAGTGTTTAGGTACTTTTCGTGCAGTGCAGTCATTTTGCAGGTAGTTTTGATGTGATGGGAATTCTGTGGACAAGTGGTTGTTGTTGCGGTTAAATATTTGGTCGAATTATGGTTAAAGATATCACACTTATGGTAGACTCGATTATTTGCAGAAAGTAGTGGAAAGTTGAATTGTACACAATTTTGAAAATGATTAAGAATTTTTGAAATAAAAATTATAGAATTAAATCTGAACTTTGTATGCATCGTTCTGTCCACTTATACTAGCACCTGACTCAACTATTAGTACAGAATTTTCATAGCCAATTTTACGTTTTATATGGTCAATTTTAAAAATCTTTTAAAAATCATTTTCTTCATTCCATGGAATCAAATCTCAACTTTCTATATAATATTCTATGCACTTGCACAAACACTTTGTTTAACCCTCTACAACCTGATTTTCCTTAGCTCGTAAGAAGAAAAACTACTTTATATCTTAACGAGAGGCATAAATCAGTGTCTAATTATTCCAAAGAATAACCACTTTACTTAATCCAGTGTCTTATCACAACCAGCCAAACTCTTAACACATATTCCAGCATAGTTGCGACAAAAACAGTGACTATACATTAGCAACAAATATTAACACCTAATTCTAACTTTCCCTTCAATTCCTACCACTGCAAATTACCAAACACAAAAACACTCTACTAAAACAGTAAACAGCTCACGCTCATGTCCATAATCATAAGACGAAAAGGACCTGAGTCAAGAAGTTAAACACGCTTGCAACATAACACACAGTACAAACACGTTCACACTATACAAGAGTTGCTCATAGATCCTCCTAAAAGACGAACCAGAAGTACCTGTACAAAATTTGAATAACCACAGCAAACATAATTGACAAAGTTTCATAATGGTCAAAGTTTCGCAGAGAGTAGAATAGTCTGTTCGCCTAAAAATTTCCCGTCCAAAGATCAAAGATCCGGGGAACGAAAGGTCAGTGTCGTAGAAACTCTCCTGTGTCTCGAGGCACGCAGCTATACAGCCGGTTTGACACCTGATCGGCATTACTCAATCGCTCCTTCCCCCCGTTTCCTCTTCCTTGCTAATTGCGCTAACGCGGCATAGTCGGCGTAATTTCTATTTATAGTCGTGAAATAACAGCGTGTCACACGCGGCCTTCCTGGATTCGTGGCGTTCCGACTGTTTAGAAGAGGCTTCGGCTGATTGTTTCGCGAGGAAAATCGTTTAGTAAGATGGGACAATTGCGATGCGTGATCTGTATCGGTATGTCGATGTCGTTAGGTTGGAAGATAACATCGGGTTAGAAGTTGGTTGGGCTGCGGAAGCTGGTCTTTCGTTTCGATATACATAGTAATTCGCCCAGCGTGTAATCGTAGAGAGGGAATTGAGTTTTCGTCCTTGGTTCAGTGGAAAACAAGTCGTTGTTGTCGCGATTAGATTATCGTTCGGGAGGTATCGATCGATTGATTGCACGAATGATGGAATTGTTATTGATTAGATGGCGAATGTGGTTCCTGGTAAATTGTGAGGATTTTAGTGGCTTTGGCTTATTTTTTTTTTTTGAGAGAATTGAGGAATGTTTTATTAACTTTGCTCTGTTTGGGAAATTGTAGGGTTGGGTGCTTTGTGTGGGTGAATTTTTATTGATTAGGTAAATGGCGATTTTATTGGCTTTGGCTAATTTTTTTTTTTGAGAGAATTGAGGAATGTTTTATCAACTTTGCTCTGTTTGGGAAATTGTAGGGTTGGGTGCTTTGTGTGGGTGAATTTTTAATGATTAGGTAAATGGCGATTTTATTGGCTTTGGCTAATTTTTTTTTTTGAGAGAATTGAGGAATGTTTTATTAACTTTGCTCTGTTTGGGAAATTGTAGGGTTGGGTGCTTTGTGTGGGTGAATTTTTATTGATTAGGTAAATGGCGATTTTATTGGCTTTGGCTAATTTTTTTTTTTTGAGGGAATTGAGGAATGTTTTATTAACTTTGCTCTGTTTGGGAAATTGTAGGGTTGGGTGCTTTGTGTGGGTGAATTTTTATTGATTAGGTAAATTGTAACGATTTTATTGGCTTGATTTGATCTTTTCGATGGAGACGAGATATGGTTTCTGGTAAATTATAACGATTTCATTTTTTATCGGCTTTGTTTTATACTTTTTTCGATAGAGAATTGGGAAACATTTTATTAACTTTCCTCTGTTTGGGGAATTACAGTGCAGAGTGCTTTGTGTGAGGTGAATTTTTATTGATTAGGTAACGGCGATTTTATTGGTAATGAGAATTGAGAAATGTTCTATCAACTTTGCTCTACTTTATCAAATAAAAATTCCCCAATGGCAACCATAGTTCAGAGTGTCTTGATTAGACGAATGGCGATTTTATTGGCTAATCTTACTTTTTATGGAAATGAGAAACTTTGCTCCGTTTTACCAAATAAAAATTCCCCAATGGACACTATAGCGTAGAGTGTCTTACACGATGTGAATCGTGTGAATTATTGATTAGGTGAATGATAATTTCATTAGCTCGATCTCATTTTATCGATAAAGATAAGAATTGGAGAACGCCCAATTAACTTCGCTCCGTTTTACCAAATTAAACGATTTTTACACGATCCGAATGATCTAAATCATTATCAATCAGCCAAACGACGATTTCATTAGCTGGATCGTTCGAAACCCGAAACATCGCTTCATTTTAGGAGATAAAAATTCCCCAATGGCAACCATAGTGCAGAGCGTCTTGATTAGATGAATGAACACTTTATTGGCTAATCTTATTTCTTCGACAGAAACGCTAAACTTCGCTTCATTTCACGAGATGAAAATTCACCCACTGAAAAGTATAGCGCAAAGTGCTATTTAGAAGCTATCAACGGTACGATAAAACGTCGATTCATAATGAAACGAGCCGTAGCATGAAAGGGTACAATTTTCCAAAGCACATACGGGCTAAATTCCTGTTATTTTCGCATAGAGAGACCATTAGCCGGGAGGAGAATAGGAGATTTGAATAATTGAACGGAGAGGTACTCTTTCTAGAGGTTGGGAAAGCTAAATCGGAGTCGTTCCATTGTTGCGAGGAATCCTCGATCCTCGACAATGGCCAACCTCCGTACAATAAGGTCCACGCTGTAAACAAACCAATACAGAAGAATCCAACTATTTCCAATAGGAGTCTATCGATAATCCTATTTCTCGACCCTGAGAATGATTACCTTGGTCGGGAAAGAAGAACAGATTAACTTAAATCACCTGTAAGATTACTTCCAGATTTTCTTCGCAGAATTCGTTCTCGTGGAAGATTATTATACTAGGTCGTTTCGTAAGTTGTCTCGCGAATTTTAGAATTTTGATCGATATTTCCAACGAACCTTTAAATTTGATAAAAAAAAAGAAAAGGAAGTGTCTTTTCATTCTGCAACATTTTTCTATTTTTTCTTTTTTGGTAAGATTATTTTATTCAAATTATTCATATTTACTCAAATTATTTTTTACTTTTGGCATGACCTTATGGGATGACTTAATTGTTCAACTTTTATTAGTTAAATCTGAAACTCTGTTAGTTCAGGAATGATCAGAGAAGACTGTATTTGCCTATTTAAGTATGACAGTTCACTTTTTCATAGAATTCATTCTTATGGAAGATTATTATAACAGTTCAATCTTTATTAGTTCAATTTGAAACTCTGTTAATTTAGAAATGATCAGAGAAGACTGTATTTACCTATTTAAGTGTCAGAGTTCACCTTTCCATAGAATTCATTCTTATGGAATATTATTTGCTTAATCTTTGCTAGTTCAACCTGAAACTCTGTTAGTTTAGAAATTACCAGAGAAGACTATATTTGCCTATTCAAGAATCAGTTCACTTTTTCATAGAATTCATTCTTATGGAAGGTTATTATAGTAGTTCAATCTGAAACTCTGTTAATTCAGAAATTACCAGAAAAGACCATATTTGCCTACTCAAGTGTCACAGTTCATTTTTTCATAGAAGTAATTCTTATGGATGATTGTTAGCTCGGTCTTTATTAGTTCACTTTGAAACTCTGTTAATTCAGAAATGATCAGAGAAGACTATATTCCCTGGTTAAGTATCAGAGTTCATTTTCTCACAGAATACATCCTTATGAAAGATTATTAGCTCGTTCTGTGTCACTTCAATCTGCACCTCCGCTAGATCAAAGAGACGTTAACAAACGAAACCACCAGAGAAGATTACATTTGCCCGTTTAAGTATCCAACTTTACGTAACGCGTGTGTAACCTGTGCCGATTAAAGAGTGTATTAATCCCCCTCTGTTCGATCCATCATTAACAAACGAGTGTGAATTGCACAGTACCGCCTACGAGAATTATGTTAAATCGATAGCTCGTGTTACTTGACCTCAAAACGTCGTCGTCGTGTCTACCGAAACGTTTAATAGCGTGGAACACCGTATGGATACACCTTCGTTCCCGTTTTCTTCTTTTCACTCAAACTTGACCCTGATATCAGTCTTCCACTTGGAGTCATGCGATAGATTTTCAACATTTTCCCTTCTTTTCCTTTCTTTTCTGGGTCACGAGAGGTTTGATAAATCGAGATTCTGTTTCGACTTCAGGCGCAAGCATGCAAGCCGAGAACGAAACGAACGGGAAGAACGACTCTCAGTTGGAGAACGAGGAGAAGAATAATACCGAGATAGAGAAGAACGAGGTTAAAACGGAAACGAACGAGGCTGGTAACGAGTCCACCGAAGATGTTGTAGCCAGCAAGACGGCGAATTTGAAAATCGAAGATGAGTCGGGAAATTCGACGCCGAGCAGTCCCGGCGCCACTCAGTCTGGCAGTTTTTTGCCCAATTTCAAGGCGTTTTCGAAATTCGGTGACCCGAAAAGCGACGGCAAGCTGATCACTCTGAGTCAGAGCGACAAGTGGATGAAGCAGGCGAAAGTGATCGATGGAAAGAAGATCACCACCACCGATACAGGGATTTACTTTAAGAAGCACAAGTATGGCGAAATAATTTGATCAAAATTTCATCAATTTTGTTTTATCCTTTTCTTCCAAAATAAGTCTGAGAAATAGTGATTCAAAGGATACAACTTTGTTTTCCTTTTCTTCCAAATATTTAATTTTCCTATAAATTTCTCTGTTTAAAACTAAGTCTGAGAAATAGTAATTAAAAGGATATAATGTAAATTTGAAGTTAGTTAAATTTCTTTATGAAAAATTTCATGTTATTTATTGAAATGTTGTTACTTTAATTTTGAAATTCGTTGGATTTGCAGATCTATGAAATTGGGTATCGAGCAGTACAAATCGTTCTTGGAGGATCTAGCGAATAACAAGAAGGTGGACTTAGCGACGATGAAGAAGAAAATGGCGAATTGTGGACCACCTGGTTTCACCGGTGGCGCTGGAGGAGTGAGTTTATTATAAATACAAGAACGTTGAAAGTTTGCTTATCGATTACACGGTTCTTATAGTTCACTTCCAAAGTGACGACAAATAGGGGACACGGTCACGTCCACGTTAAGTAAGCAGTACTATCGATCACTGTACGACTCTCTCCCACGATTTCATAAATCTACGTTGAAAAAAGTGAAGGTAGTTTGTCTATTTAACGTCACGACCTTGTTTGTCACGGTATATCGACATTGGTGATTTACGACGTCGACATAGCCTGTGACCTGTCCACGTTTACTTCTACGATGAATCTTAAATTGTCGCCCACGAGTTGCGATCGTAGAATCTTCGCGTTAATTGGAGCTACGTTTCTTAAATAATTCGGAGAATTTGCGGAAATTGACGGTGATGTAATTGGAAAAAAGTGTCCGAGATCATTGAGATTAGTGAGTCTCGAAGATATGAGTTAATGGACGTAGACAGAGAGCTAATTCTTAATGATACCTGAGATCTCGAGGAGTGCCAATTTTTAAATTGGGAAAAATTTCTGAGATCACTGGGATTAGTGAGTCTTAAAAATATCAGTCACAGAGAGATCTAATCTTTTATTATACCTGAGATCTCAGAGATTACCAATCCTTAAAAATGCCTGAGATCACTGGGATTAGCGAATTTTAAAGATGTGCGGCAATGGGGTCACAGAGATCTAATTTTCAATAATACCTGAGATCTGAAAGACTTCTAATCCTGAAAAAATATAAGTAAGCAAGTTGCCGAGAGATCTAAGTTTCAATAATACCCAAGATCTCAAAGGCTGTCGATCCTTAAAAATGTCTGAGATCACTGGGATTAGCGAATCTTGAAGATACGAGTCAACGAGGTTACAGAGATCTAAATTTCAATAATACCTAAGATCTCAAAAACTATCAATCCTTAAAAGTGTCTGACGTCACTGAGATTAGCAGATCTTAAAGATACGAGTCAATGAAGTCACAGAGACCTAAGTTTCAATAATATCTGAGATCTCAAAGATTACCATTTCTCAACAAATATAAGTAACGAAGTCACCTATAGATCTAATTTTCAATAATACCTGAGATCTCAAAGACTACCAATCTCCAGAAAATTCCTAAAAAAATCTTTCTCCTTTCCAGCCAGGAAAAGCTGCCTCCACGGTGGACAGACTGACGGACGTGAGCAAGTACACCGGCTCGCACAAGCAGCGGTTCGACGAGAGCGGCCGGGGCAAAGGTATCGCTGGACGAAAGGATCTCCCCGACCAGTCGGGCTACGTGCAAGGCTACCAAAACAAGGACACCTACAACAAGGCCCACTAACCTGGGACCTATCGCGCTTCTGTGATGTCTTCGACACTCTGTTGTCCCGTCCACGCACTTCACACGAAATGCCACGCGTTCGTTTGCCTCTCGTCTTCGTTATCGCGTTCCTCTTACATACACACAAACCAGCAGCCTCGTTGCAGCCTGTTGAAACTCTTCAAACAACCGCTGACAATCTACGTTGATCAGGAACGAAACGAAGATCGATCGAACGTGTTGGAAACTATCCTCGATGATATATCCTTTCAGGCGACCATCAGCGGAGAAAAGAGAGAAAAAAGAACGTCGAGAATTTAACGGCGAACAGTGATTTTTAGAGAGTTAGAAAGAACATCGCTATTGTATACCTGGCAAATATGTATTTTTTCGTCGGCAGGTATTTGTTTTTCATAGAAACTCAACATCCGAGAGTTCGATTCAGAGAAGTATTCCAAAGAAGAATTGTACCAATTTTCTGAAAAAGGAACATTTACATTAGGACGCTTGTACGATACTCTTAAAGATGATCTAAAATCGCCTGTTTCATTGACCTGGTACTTCATTCCAAGTCAGTTGACACTTAGATCGAAAGCTTCTTCGCTTTTTTCGCTGGACAAATCGATCCAACCTGTGCATACACTCTCAACGAGACTTCCATTCGATACACTTGTTGCGTCTCGTTATCTGTACGGATCCTCGACGATACCTCGTTCGAATTTACAATTAAATTGCTGTCACACGAGAACCGAGATCTTCTCGATACCGCGAACACACCTCTTGACTCTTCTTCTTCAACGTTATTTCGTGTTACCAACCGGTTGATTAGGGTTGCAAGTACAAAATCTGTCGTCTTTCTTCGTCTGCTATCTACGAAACGCAGAGTGCGCGCTGAAAACGTCAGCTTTGAAAGTAAGAAAAAAGTTTACACTCGTCGAAGTATTAACTCAGAAGTATACTCGAGATTCTTCGATACTCCATTTTCGATCAGCGTGGCGCGATATGTAATCACGAAGAGGAGAGAAATTTGGGGAAAAGCTAGTCGGTGTTCGATTCGAACGACGAGAATTCGACGTGTTTTCCTCTACTTGGAATTTATCCACGCAAACTTGTGCTTTCCTCGAGGATATTCGCATTTTGGTGCAAAGGCAACTTTCAATAGACGTACAATCGACGCGGCGAACGTCGTTAGTATACGGGGGTGAGAAAAGTATCGTCACCAATGTGATCGTGCGAATTTCGAGATATTTACGGTTATTCTTGTGGATATTTGCATTGATGACCAAAATCCGTAATTCTCTCGGTACTAAATAATTCTTGGAGATATTTATCGGTGACGCGCGAGTTTCTTCTTCTATCGACGACATGCCTGTGAAAGCGACAGAATTATTCCTTTTTATTTTCCAGAAACAGATTTTTCGTTTAATTTAATTTCTTCTGAAAATCTCCTTCGACGAGATTGTAATTTTAATTTCTACTCGTGTATATAATATTTTTACGTTCCACGAGTACCACGAGAAAAATAAGAACAGTGGTTTGTTTTTGTAAAAATGCTTTTTTTCGAACAAAATCCTCTCGCTTTCGCAAGGGTGTCTTCGATTTATCCATAACGCACCTTACGAATTCTCTCTAATCGATGTACACTTATTTAAGGGACAACGTACCTCGATCGAGTCTCCCCCCAACTCCAGGAGGCGATCTCGATCATTCGAAATAATAACAATAATAACAACAATAATAATAATAATTACAAATAAAGACGAGTTGAACGAAATCGAGTTTGAAGAATGCGTGATGACCTTTTAAATCTCCTTTAAAAAGACACTTCGAAGTAAATACGGGGGGAGAGAGAACTGAACACAAATACGAACTATTGGTAATGATTTCGATAAAAAGTTTATTTCGAACCTCTGTAGCTCGAGCGCAGAGACAAAAGTAACATCGTGGCTGTAACCGAAGACTGTTTCATTGCATATTCGCCGCAGGTCTTCCTTTTCGTTCTGTCTGTCTGTTCGCTTTTTTTTTCCCTTTTCTTCTTGCTTTTTTTTTTTTTTTTAAACATAAATACGGACAACGATCGATAATGCCGATCGAATCGTGTAATAGGTTACAGAGGAATAATGGTGTATTAAATGCTTGGCAAGCGAGTGCATTATAAATATGTCAGCGAGATCGTCGCGTGTGGCGTTCTCCACGGCAGCCGCACTCTCTATTCTTGTCGGCCGAGTGAAGTGTTTAATTAAACGCTGGAATAACGAGGATTCTCTTTTGCTATGTGTATCGATCGATGGAGGAAATACAGCGATATGTGGTGAATGTGAAGCGTTGAGTAGTAATAAAGCATTCTTCGTTTTAAGATCGAACGAAAGGTGAGACACGCTCGAAGGAACCGTAAACTGAGATTTCGGTTTCTTTGCCTTCTCAGTTTTGTCGATTCGCTCGAAAGTATAAATATCGACGCCTGATTTCTACGATCTTCCTATATTTCTTCCACCGACTATACGCTGTCGTGCTCTCTTCGTGTTCGTTTCTTCTGGTACGTTACAAAAAGAAGAGAGAAAGAAGAATACTGAAAGAGACAGAGAGAGAGAGAGAGAGAGAGAGAGAGAGAGAGATAGATAGATAGAAGAGAAAGAATTAAATAAACTGCATTAAATTACAACGACACTAGAAACCAATTTCTCATACGAGTGATATAATACAAGTATTTATATATATTTACTATATATATTTATGGAAAAGTGTATATATATTAAACTCTGTTTCGTTCGATTCGGGAATCGAACAATTGAACATCGTAGAAAAAGAAAGAATCGGAAATCCTTAACACGTTCATGCAATAAAATTGCACAGAAAAGTTGTGAAACGGAAAGCAGAAAAAAAAGAAAAAGTAAAGAAACGTACAGGTCCTTGGTGTTTCGCGAAATTCACCGGGAAACGGAACAAGGAGGAGGAATATTTCTTCGAGTACGTACAACGTACGTGAAACGAGTCGTTAAATAAAGAATAAAAGAAAAAAAGATGAAGAAACAATATACTTGACGCGTTTCGATTCGCTTTCAGGTAAACATATACATTTCGAAAGCGAAAACTCATCACGACGGTCGTCGATCTTCCTGTTTTTTCTCGGAAGCAAAAAAAAATATAGAAAAAAAAAGAGGAAAATTTCGAGGAATCGCGAGTTCAGTTCAATAATAATAAAAGTAATAAAAATAATAATAATATAAT
>NW_017100369.1:306745-317715 GCF_001263275.1 Habropoda laboriosa
TATATATATATATATTGTCTTACAAAAACAGTTCGCGTAGTCTTTTGTGAAAAGAATAAAATTATAAACTTTACAACTCCGTGAGAGTGTCGACCGACGCTCGTAGCCGAGATCTACTGATCACGTCGGTAGACCCTTTACTGGTCCCTACTTCGTCTAATCGAGAGATTATTTCGTCCCTCAGCGCGACGAGTACACGTCTATCTTGACGATTTTGCGGCGGAGCGATCTGTAACGCCTCTTGAACGTCCGATAAAGCGTCTTCCAGGTGGCCTGAGTCGACACGGGCCTTCGCCCTCGCGTAGAACGCCTCGTAGGACACTGGGCGAACTTTCAGAGCCTCGTCAGCGAGCTCGATTGCTTCCGCACATTCCTGCGTCAACAGATACGAAAAAGAAATTCAATCTTCGGAACTTAACTAATCTTGGAACAGCTCAGATTACACTTTTGGTGCACGAGACAATTTTAGAGCAGCTCAGATTAAATTTTGGGGACTCAAAATAATTTTAGAGCAGCTCGGGTTACATTTTTGGGGCTCAAACTATTTTAGAGCAGCTAAGATTAAACTTTTGGAGCTAAAATTAATTTCAAAGCAGCTCAGATTACATTTTTGTAACTCAAAACAATTTTGAAGCAATTCAGATTAAATTATTTAGAGTTTAATACATTCACTGCCACTCAACTTTTCGATCAATTTCGATCGACACACTGTCGACGATGGCACATGGAACAAGTGACTCTGTGTCGACGATGCTTCGACGTTGACAGCGAACGTGTTGAAACAACATTGGAACAGCACCGATTAAATTGTTCGGAGCTCGAAAGAATCTTCAAGTAGCACAGATTGAACTCTAAAGTAATCGATGCATCGTCCCGAATAAACGAAAGGGCAAAGAGACAAAGAGTTGAACGAACGGTCACTCACATTCATCTTGCGCTTGCATCGACTGAGATTGAGCAAGAAATTCAGCCGTAGTTGCGCAAACGTCTGCAGTTGCAGCATCATATGACCCTGCTCCTGTCCCTGACAGTCCTCTTCCGGCGACGCGGGGAATTTTCTGAGCGCGTACGCGTACCTGTGCGACGCCTCCTTCAGCCTATTCTTCCTGTACAACACGTTCCCGTCTTCCAATAATTTATTCAACAGTATCAAGAGAACGTCCGGTTTCCCAGCCGCCATCGCCCATGTGGCAGGACCTAATTTCGCCCCGCGGCGCAGGAAACACTGTACCACCGGTATGTTTCGACATCCGATCGCTCTGTCCAAAGGTCGCATTCCATGCAGATCGACGTGCTCGACCGCTGCTCCCTTCTCCAGCAACAATTGCACCAGCTTTGGATTGCCCTGGGAAAATATTGACCGGTTCGATCGTGCCACTGTGTGGTCTTTGAACGGTGTACCAGGTACAATCATCGACGAAGAAAAAGCGATAAATCTCAAGTGTACACCATGCAGAGAATCGTAAAGTAAAGCATGGATTAATGGAATGATAGCAGGGGTTGTAATAGAGACTGAATTAGAGTATAATTTAGCCAATTTTCTCGAACAATTCCCTTTAAACAATTATCTAATTTCACGATCTTGCTATATCTCTTCCAACGACTGTACCAAATCACGTAATTACAGTTCTTTAACATTCATACCTGGAAGGCAGCTAGATCCAAAGGAGTTCTGCCAGTGTTATCGTTGGTATTAACATCAGCCCCATGATCTATGAGATTCTGTACAGCAGTTAGCCTCCCTCTCACGCAGGCCCAGCATAGAGCAGTCATTCCCTCTTTGTCTCTGCTCTCTAATACTGATCCTTTGTCCAGGAATAATTCTATCAGGCTTGTGTGCCCCTCTGAAGCAGCTAGCATTAACGCACTTCGTCCGCCTGGGTCTCTGTGATCTAGCAGAGATACTGTATCGTCCAGAATAGTGTCAGTGCTACTTGACAGGGTTCCTGTAATTATGTAAATTCCCAAATGATAATTTCTAATCTTTTCAATCATTCGTCCAAAACAGGTTTACAATACCAACCCTGTAGAAGCCTCTCAGCAGTTCCCCAATGTCCCTCCCTCGCAGCAAGCATCAAAGGAGACAGTCCTTTCGCGTTCACAGCCTTTGGACTAGCTCCACGAGCCAACAAAGCGGAAACAGTGGCTGTGGAACCATTTGCAGAGGCAATAGTCAGTGCAGTCTCTCCTATCAAAGTGTCAGGACGATCCACGATCACTTCAGACATGTCTAATAAATATTCCACGATGGACTCGTGACCCTGAGCTGAAGCTGCGACCACAGCTTGCTGGGCAGCCTCTTCCCTCCCTATATCCTGGTTTCCCTCTGTCTCGTTTTCGTTGGTTGGGATCACCCAATCGCAGGCTAACAGGTAGCCAACTACCGACAGTCTTCCGTGTCTTGCCGCGTGGACCAAGGGACACTGGCCAGCCATGTCTGTGTGGCCCAAGGATGCTCCAGCAGCAGCCAACCTAGAGTGACGATTCTTTCAAAATTCTTGTCAAATGTAACGACGAAAGACACTCTCCAAAAAATTTCAAAATAGAATTTGTTGAAATAGTTTCAAATAAATCTTCAAATTTACCGAATTCATCGTTTCCTCACCTTCTGACGACGTCACAGTGGCCACGAGCAGCGGCCAACGAGAGCGCGGTGCATCCTTGACTGTTCGTCAGCTCGACATCCGCTCCAAACTCCAACAAAAGCGACACCATCTCGACAGAACCCTCGTGAGCGTACATACAAAGAGCCGGTGCATTTCCTAGATACTCGGTGATGTGATTCGGTGATGCTCCTGCCAGCAAAAGCAACCTAGACACCTTCACGTTCGGACTGTAGATGTTTCTCAAGGTGCACAACGCCGAGGACACGCATTCGGTGGACGATGCTAACCAGATGGCCTGTCGAAGCAATGAAATATTTCGTAATCTCTATCTCCGTTGTACGAGAAACACGTTGTTTCATCTGAAGGATGCAAATGAGGGAGAGAACAGGTGGTTACCTGTAGATCACGTGAAGGCCAACACGGAGCAACGCCTCTGTAGACGTGAGCCTTCAGTATATGATGACCCAATTCGAGGGCCTTATCACCGTCTAACGGTGCTTGCAGCCTGGACAGCCTGTACGCGATGGCCGCATGACCTAAACGTAGATCGCAGAGGAACTTTGTCGACTCCCCTTCATCCCTTCTCATCAACCACTCCCTGAACGACGGGTGGAAGAACATGTACGTGTTGTCCAGCCGTTTCACGAGGAATCCAGAGAGCATCTGATTGGTAAGACGGAACATGTGGTACATTAAATGGGCGGATTTGAATTATGAAAGAGAGCGTAGAGGCGAAAAGGGAACGTTCGATTGAGAGACTTACGTGGTCCACTCGAGGGCAGCGATAGGGAACAACGAATCGATTAGATATCGAGTAACGCAGAGTGTATGAAGTGTACACTTTAAAATAGGTTTGGGTGCCTATGGTCGTTCTTAGGGTTCTTCAAAACCAACTCGATCGAGATTTACTTGAAATAGTACACTCACTTTGAATCTCTGTAGAAAATCCTCCCACGAAACAAAGTGGTCCGTGTTCAGGGAGTTGACCGAGTAAAAGATTTCCGGTAAAGTGAGCGGATAGAGAGCAGCCAAACAAACACCTAACAGAGGTTGGACCTTGTCGAACGAAGTGGCTGTCGGGAATCTGAGGTTGAAGTGTAACTGGAAGATCTGAGCTAGCGAGACTGGCAGAACCTGGAACATCAATGGATACATGTTGATAAAGAAGAAAAAAATATGTATCACTTTATCTGTCGTGAAAGTTAGATACACGGTGAGATAGGAGAGCATGCTCACCTTGTAGCTGGCGGATTTAGCGACCAAGTGTCCGCTCTCGATAAGATCGAGCGTCAGCTTCGCGAAGAGAAAGCTGCCTCTAGCTAACGCGAGCAGATGCGAGGCAAATCTCGTCTGATTCGCACTGCACGACGATTCAGCCTTTCCATTTATCGACGCTGTCACGTTTGTCTGAATCGCTGGACTTTGGGACAGCCTGTAGCCTATGTAGTCTGATAAGTCTCTCGTCACGTTGTTCCCTGTATTGTCGTTGGGAGCTTTGTCTAAGGAGACTCTGGTGTAGGGTAGCTGTTTGCCGCATTCCAACAGTTGAGTTCTCACTGTGCACACGATTTTCAACCAACTGGGGAAGTTTGGCGCGTGCCTCGTGAGAAAGGAAGCTATGGTGTCGCCTCTGTCTGGCCTGTGGTACTCTGCCTCGCAGACGGCGTCGATTAGGATCACCTGGTGATGGAAAACAAGCGTAAACACATTTCACTGAACGTGGAATCTGTTAAATATCAAGATTGATGGACTGAAATTTTTTTTTGAGAGAATCGATCTTCTCTTACCATATTGGTGTCGGGCAGTCTGTTAGTCTTCTTCAACGTGGACAGAGGTTCGATGATGCCTCTAGAGAGAGCAAGATCTGGATCCACTGTGCACTCTCTCTGCGACAATGAACCTTGAATATGAGGTTCAGAGAGCAGATACTCCCTGTAGGAGATCAGTTGAGGAGCTTGGCACAATTGAGCGGCTAACGAGTGAATTAGGTCTGGTACCAGACAGGTACTGTTGTTATCTGCTTGGCAGAAGTGGTATGCTACTACATGGGACGCTAGTTCTCTAATCTGGAATCGTTCAACAATTTTTGATTTTTTAAGTAACCTTCAAAAGATGATGTTGAATATTTTAGAAGATATTTACGTACCTTCTCGTTGGTATAACGAATACTGGCGTGCAACGCTGAGGTGCAACTGATCTTCTCCTTCTCTTCACCCTCTTCGCTGATTTCAGACGGAAGTGGCTGCTCTCTTCTCCTTCCGAAGCAACTATGTTCCACTAATTGCAGAACTAGAGCAGTCTTCCCGGTTCCAGGCGATCCAGAGATCAAAACTCCGGGGCTAGAACCGTTTACCACTGATTCTAGCTCTTGGAGTAACCATTGACGACCGGTGAACAGGGGATCGGTTTCTAGTAGAGGTACTTCGAAGAACAGGGGCTTGAGGGTGAGCTGCGTTGCGTGGTGTTGCACGAAGCGTACTAAAATAGCAAGAATTTTTATCATATTAACTTCCTTTCTGACTGACAAAATATTCGTTAACCGTTCAGTGTTAAAATACGAGCTCTGAATTGTAGAAAAATAAGTCAAAGAGTAGAAATTCCACGAACTATCGCGTACCAAAGGTCTCACACGCGACACAGAAATTATTAATCAATTGAGATGACTCGTAAAGGTTGTACTCTATGGAAATCGAAAAACTTCCACTCAGAAAACTAATAAAATTTACATTTCGTATCGGCGGCTCCCTTGACGTTCCCAGCCCTGGCGGACCTCCTAGCGCAGGATCGTCTGTTCTTAAATTGCCCTAACTCGTCGCTCTGGCCAGGCTGCGAGGCGTTCACGGAATGTCTTCTAGGAGTTAAAGGACTCGAGCTGCCGTTCGACAAGCCCGAAACCGACACCGACATGGACATGGACATAGACGTAGATGCGGACACGGACGTAGAAATGGAAGCGAGGCTTCCAGCACTATCACAATCCCTAGATTTACTCTTCCCCTTCACCTTGGCCTTAGGTTTGATAGGACACCTCAACGCAGCCGCAGCCTCAGCTTCGCTGGATGTGCCGGTCAACGTGGAAACCGGACTGGTGTTCGTCGAGGCTAAAGTTTGCGTCTCGAAGCTTGTCAAACTGCTGAACGAGGCTGCCGAACTATCGTGGCCTTGAATAGGTTCTCTAGACTGGCATGCACCTGCACTCGAACGACCTGGAGCACCAGGTAGATCCGTGGTGTCCACGTTACTGCTCGCACGAGCGTGATTAGAACCTAGAAGGAGGCCTAGCCTCATATGGAGATCCGACTGTGAAGATTTCCTCGTCTTCGATGACAATGGTTTCACGCAACCACCTTCGTCATCTGTGAAAAGAAGAGAAAAAAAGGTTGAATTAAATAAGACGAAATTGTTTCCTCGATCAGGCCATGGAGTGTCGCAAATGTTTAGAATAATTCATATAAAATGAATATCGTCAACTGAAAAATTTTGAACGTCACAGCTAACTAGACAATATTTCAAATATTTTTGAAATAATAATAAAGTGTAATAAGCATAATATAATATGCTGAGAGTAATGAAAATTCTCTTGTGGCCTCCTGAGAGCAATATGCAAATCTGTCGTGGCGGTTAACGTGTTAATGAATGGATGCATAGATTTAGGAGTCACACAGAGGAACACGTGTATATTTTGCAAGATGCAGGGTACACTAAACATATTCATTTTATCATGAAGGATAAGTCTGGCCACCTTTCACAAGTCTCCTGGCTGAAAGGGTAAGATCGTGCTAGAAAACACACCACGCTGTGTAGCTTCGATAAATCTATGGAGCATGCTTCGATCTAATACTCTACTAAAAGTGTGAATGGGTAGAGGATGGTGCTCTAGCGATACACAAACGAGACATATATCTACTAGATAGGAATGAGATGAAAGAGAAGGTGTATTTGCTCGGATAAATTGGTCTACGGTGAGATCTAAGAACACACGAGGATGCACACTCGATTCTAAAAGTGTCTCTCCCTGCCTGTGACTTTGATGGTCGAGTCGATCAGCTGGTTCAGACCATCGTTCGTCGTCCCTTGACTGTTGCTCCACAACGATTTGATTTTCCCCAGCACTACACCCGGCCATCTTGACTTCCCCTCCCAAGACGAGGCCATCCAGGCTACACGCGTGCGTTTTACGATTATTAATTAGTGGAAGCTACCTCATGACTTTCTTTACACGGTGCATCATCTTGGTAAATGTGAAGCTTAACCGATAGAATGTTGAATTTTACCTGATAAGGCTGAAGGATTGTCGTTTGTAACCGGTTCCGGAGAAGATGCACCTCGTCTGGACGATCTTTGAGGCACGAACGAACTCCTGAGGACCTTCGGGTTCAGGAAGAACCTCTTCCTTTGATTAGGCGGGGTTGGACAACCTGCGAGGTTCATTTTATATTACAGTTTCGACGAATTACGTTTTTTTTATTGGATGATCGAAGAGGGATCGATGGTTTACGTACTCTGCGTCATCATTTGAAGCTTCTGTCGGCCGTGGGACGAGGAAGAGTCTGGGAGAGCCGGTGGTTTGTTCTTCAGACCCTTGACCATTCCCGCGGAGAAGATACTTTCGTCCGTGTCTCGCTGCTGGACGAAGAAAAAGGAGAAATTGAAGAGTTGGAGTAGATCCAGGAGTTGAAAGTTCCGTAAAACATCCCAGAATATATTTTAACATTTTTGCGACCATTCGAGAACTCCGACAAAAATCGGTCTCGATAGCGGGATAAATAGAAGATACTTGAAAAAAAATACTTCGATCAAGAAGATCGATACTTTCTAAACGTTCTAACAGCCGTTCCCTCGAATCCCCGCGTTTACTAAAGCACAATCAATCAGAGAGTGGAACAAGGATCCCGTGGAAACAATGGTTCTGCAAATGTCCTAGGCATTCCAACGTTCGAAGAGAGGCACACGAGCCTCTACTTGTATTCCGTGTGTAAGAAAGTGTTACTCGAGTTGACGATGATGACGCTTACGTGCATGACTCGTGACGGAAGATTGGCTCTCGTGGTGACTTTCGTACGAGGTCTGGGGCTGCCGCAGAGAGAGTTCACCGTTGATGACTCATCGATCCAGCCATCCGTGGGCGCGAGGATGGACATGGGGCCAGAGGAGCCGGTGAACCCCTCCCTGAAGGGTCCCTCGAGGCCGTCGTCGTCGTTGAAGTCGGTTCGGAGGCACAGAGGACATGCCTCGCTGCGAAACAGGCAGGAATAGCAACGCTCGTGGCCACACGAATCGATCAGCCGCCGTTTCTTCCCTTTATCGAACGGCATCTCGCACGAGGGACACGTCGAGCCACCCAGCATTCCCGTGGACTCCACCAGCGCCCTGATTTGCGCCAGATCTGCAACAGATATTCGATCGTTTCACATGGAGAATGGTAATGGAATTACCGAGTTGTATTAAGAATGAATTTCTTGTCATTTTCTATGAATTTTGGCGAAGTTTGACATAGGGCAATGTGGAGCACTCAATTTAGGAACATTTTCAATGTCCCTTTGATCGTGTCTGATAAAAATTTGAGGAGTAAGTTTGCCATTTTTCAGGCAGTTTGATAGAGCGTGACGTGGAATATTCTTAGTACTGTGTTAATCGCATTTAACCAACATTTGCTAAGAGAATCTTTCGTTTCCCATGAATTTTGGTACACCTGGCGTCCTAGTAATCGTATCTAATCAAAATTTGCCAAGTAAACTCGCGATCTTTCATGAATTTTGATAAGGCTTGTTATAGTGTAACGTGGAATATTCGCAGTGCTCTATTAATCATATTTAACCAACATTCGCCAAGAGAATTCGTCATTTCCTATGAATTTTAATATCCCTAGTATCCAATTAATCGTACCCGATCAAAATTTGCCGAGTAAATTTACCATTTTCCATGAAATTTGACAAGGTTTCATACAGTGTGAGGTAGAACCTCGTGGAACATTCCCAATACTCTATTAATTATATATAAACGAAATTTGCCAATAAAGTTGATCATTTCCCTTGAATTCTAGCATCCCTAATACCTCGTTAATCATATCTAATCGATATTTGCCAAGCAAATTTACCATTTTCCACGAAGTTTGTGACACAAAAGGCTCGCAGAGCATTCCGAATACCGTACTAATGGTATCTAACCGGCATTTACGAAGAAACTTGAGCATCAATGGAAGGATCACCCCGGTATACCAATCAGCGTGGCATTTAATGGCCCCGTACCGGTCGCATCCTCGCCCGGAGCCGTTCAATTACACAAAGCGATCGCAAGCGGTACCGCCCACGTCTTAACTGGCTCAACTGTTCACCGTGCTCCTATTAATCGTGCAATTTGCATAGCTCGCCTCATTCATCCGTGCTACTCTCTAACGTACGTTGAACCACTTCCAACGATTCACCGTTGTCATTCTTATCGGCTGCACACACACACTTTGTACTTCGTAAAGAAACAACTCATCCACGACGACATAATTTTGCAACAGTCGTGGAAAGGATCCCCATTAGCTCGACACAGCCATAAATTTCCCCCCTTTGGTGGATGACGAACGGTACACACAAACGAGCAATGGTTAGAATCGATCGAGCACGGGAAGAAGATCAGAAATAGAAGCGCCAGCACAGGTTCTCCGTGCAATGTACGCGAAAGAACGAGTGAGACAGAGATATAGAGATAGAGATAGAACACGTGAGGAGGTCTCCTCTTGACCTCACTTTCTAGAATCCTTTAAGTATATGGCGCCTTCTTCGACCACGGCTCGTTTATCCATTATCGATGAACGAACGCCGCTTCCCTGACACACGACGTGTCTCTACTAACCGAGATACCGTGTGGCTTCGTACAGATTGTTCGTGACAGATGGTCCTGGCTGTCAAATCGAACGATTCGCGATCCTCGTCTAGAAGTGGAACGTATGGACACGTTTTCGGTATACATATACCGGGTGGCCTGGTTTTTTCCGATCAAACTTCGCCAGTGCCTTCTGTGGGTGTAGGTGAGGAGAAAGTGTTATATACACATTTGTTGTTTGAAGCTTCGTTAAGAAGTTGTGACGGAATTAGTATGACACGAGACAAAAATGGCGCCGGCAAAAGTTACGTTCATACTTTCAATCACCTTATATCGCAAACACAGATTGTAAAGGCAGACTAGGTATTTCTAACATCTTTTTCTTTCTTATGACCGTGGAATATATCGACAAAGTTCGATCGGAAATAAATGCGACACCCGGTGTACACGTATCACGCGAATATCGCGATTTTTACCCTTTTCCGCTGAAAAATGGTCAATCGTGCGTTTTACAGTCGACAGAATATATGGACAAAGTTCGATCGGAAATAAATGCGACACCCGGTGTACACGTATCACGCGAATATCGCGATTTTTACCCTTCTCCCGCTGAAAAATGGTCAATCGATCGTTTTACAGTTTCGCGAACAGTCTTCCTAATGCACGGACAATTATCCAAAAAGACAGTAAGTCGTTTGACGTTTTAATTTCACGACTTCGCCGTACTTGTTCCATAGACTACGTATTTACCGAGGTTACTCTTCAATTACATCAAAGTGTTCCCTTTTACGAGAACACGAACGCTATACTTATACGAGACAGTAGCGTCTGAAACACTGCTATTCAGTTCGAATCCCATGGAAGAAACCTCGCATTAAACCGACCAGTAGATCGTGTCGAAGCGTGATTTCGCGCGAGAGGAGCTTGACGAAGGACGAGAAAAGGAAGTAATTTGGGTCGCCTCGACCCTTTATCCCGGTAAGTGAGCAGTCGAGGCAGGTGCAACACTCTGGTGTGCCTGGGTTACCGTAAGCTGGGTCAACGCACCCGACTGCGGAGAGAAGAGCACGGTTCCACGGTGAACTCGTACAACGATGTCGTTTTCTCCAGGACAGCGTCACTGATTCAACGCGTTTCCGCCGCGCGTGTATCCAGTTTCCATCTTCTCCGCATCGGCAGTTCCATGTCGAGAGTTATGCTCGCTAGAGGAAGCTCGAGAGCCACGGCGAAGATGTCGAAGGTCGAGGAAACGTCCATAAGGTGTACACACACACACACAGGTTAACACAGAGACGCGGTTTTTCTTTTTCTTTCGTTACGGTGATTCGAGTTTCTTTCCATCCCGCATCGGTATATCTAATTAATGGTGATCTAGTGACTTGTTAATTGCGTGGAATACCTGCAGGTGAGTGTACAGCGTTACACAACTCGATAAAACAGACTTTCCCTCGTGGATTTGTATATTACAACAAAATACTGTCGTGGTGTACCGTCGAGAATATAATTTTAATAAAAATAAAGGATTCTTCTGATATTTTAAATTCGAGGGTT
>NW_017100369.1:317744-353266 GCF_001263275.1 Habropoda laboriosa
TATAATTCTTCGATAAAAATTTTTCAAATTTTTATATTATATTTTACATTTTATATTTTAATAAAATTTCTATATCACTCTCTATTCCATAATCCTTTTAAACACGACCGAATATTACAATTCGGAAGTCTGTTCGCCAAAATGTCGTCCGGTACCCATAAATCATCGCCTCCTCCCAGCATCTTCACTTTGTACCCGATCGAAATTCATCCGACATTTTTTCCCCGTCGTCTGCCGCCGCGAATTACGCAGGGAACAGCAGTTTTTGCCACGGTTAGATGAAACTCGAGCGACTGTTAGCCACTACGGCTAGGCTATATCAAGCCGTTTTTTCACCGAGCGACGATAGTCACGATCTAGACACGTTTCACTCGCTGGCATTTTGTATTGTAATTTAATGGTCTTCTTCTTCGGCTCCGCCGTTTCTTTCCATTTTTTTTCCATTTTTTTTCCCCTCCGTTCCTCCCTTTCTCCATTCTACCATGATGCCCGATCTAACAAGGTGAGAACGAGCATCGACGTGCCTCTCGGTACATAGAAGAGAGAACTTTATAACAGAGAAGTCTGTGCGCCGCGAACCGTATAAATCCGGCATCTATTATTCCCACGTTTCCTAGACCGTGACGATTCGTTCGTAACATCAAAGCCACTCTCGATCGAGTGGGAGTTCTTCTCGCTTCTTTTCCGGCTGTTCCTTCTTCTTCTTCCTTTTTTCTTTCGTCCACCGCGAAGGATCATAGGGCACTACAAGCTCGCTATTTCGACTTTCTCCAATTATTCCACAGAGTTGAACGCGCAAGCGTGCGCATGTGTGTGTGTGTGTGCATCGTGTCGATACTTTCGTGGAAAATGACCTGATTTCTTATCTATATGCGGAAGAAACACACGCATTGTTCTGTTAATAGATTACTTTCTGCACGTTCAGATTACTCATTTTTCCAGCGAAGTTTAGAGGATATTTCATGGGAGTTTCATACTGGGAAATTTGTCGTGTCGCATGTATGTATGTGTGTTTAGTTAGGTTTTTTTCATATTGTACGTGTGATTGGTTTTAATTTGTTTCGGGTTTATCGGTGATTCTGATTATACGGTGGCCATCGACGCGTGGAGATATCAACGAATGGTTCCGCATTCCTCACCCCTTGGCGGACCTACGCGTTGAACCAGTCGCCGCGTCACACTTTAGAGTTTCACGGTTTCGCGTCGGGAAACCGAGTCGACGAAACGCTTCACGGTGCTATGGCCACGGTGAACATTAAGGAACTGCTTTATGCAAACGCGGCAGAGGGATCGCCGGACCGTGAACACCAGTCGCCTAAAACCTTTCCCACAATGTGCTGGCTATGTCCATCCGTTTTACCAAATTAGAAGCGGAGGAGAAGGTTCTTTTACCAGTGAACTAAAATGGAGTAAATCGCAACTGAATCGCTGCAGATAAACGGAGAGCGAAAACTACGAATCAAATGGCAATTAAATCGCTAAAAATGATATTCCAAGTCTGTACAAAAATACTCAAAAGTCACCGCTCATGCAAAATATATGCAAAGTGTGAAAAAATTAATCCTATCGATATTTTTTGTGATTACTTTTACTCCGATTTTCTCAGCTGTTAACTGAGTTCATGTTTCAAAGGGAAATTGAATCTCTCTAGTTTATAATTAAAAATGAGTAGAATAATAGTCAAACATGAATAATCCGTTAACTGAGTTCGTGTCTCAAATAGAAATTGAATCTCCAATTTATAATTAAAAACGAGTAGAAGAATAATTAAACATGAATCATCTCTAAATAAATAAACTACCGTGTTCTAAGTATTAATTAACCAATGACGAGTTAACTCGTCTTGCCCAGTTAAAAGGTTAACTTCGTTTCAATTTTCTAAGTAAAATTCATCGCCCATTCAAGTAAAAGAAATTAAAGAACAATTATTCCAATAATTACCTCCATCCTTAACAATCCATCTCTTAAAAATTAGAATCGAAGAGAAAGATCCTGAATGCAAGAACGAAAATGGAGAACAAGTAACTGATTATTTGGGTCCATCCTCGATTGATTCTCCCTGCCGAAGAAGAGGATCGTAAAGGCTTGTTAAATCGAGCCCGTTCTCGTTCTCTCCTTCTCTGTCTGCCTGTTTGTCCGTGAACCACGTCGCTTCTCGCTCTATCTCTCCGCGGTACTCTCCGGCGGAGAGAAAAGAGTCGAGACGGCGATAAAATACGACGTGGTCGAGCAACGGAGCGAGAACGGGCACGATTAAAGCCCGTTCACGAGTCGAGGGAACGGAGCAGAACGACGACGTCCACACAGGGGCCACCTGTCCTGGTCTCCCAGCCGCCGTTTCCGTTCTCCGCGCGCTCCCGCCACGCCGCGTCCTCGTAAATCGGTACCCCGTCACCGACTGGCTGACCCGAATCTAGATCCCCAGCCGAGGAAACACCGTTTTTCATTTACACCGCTTTCGTTCTCGTTCCAAATCTGGATTACACGGGCCACATGGTATAGATCGCCATTTTGGAGAACCGGAGGAGGGAGGTGTTTGAAGGAAGTTGAGGAATTGCTTAGGTTTCTTCGGGGTGGGAGGATTGAAAGATTTTTTGGAGTAATTGCTGGGAAGGTTACTGTTTGGTAATGTAGAGAAGATTGGTTTTTGATGTTTTGGTTAAATAGGGAGACTCTTGAAGGAAGTTGAGGATTTATGGGTGTTTTTTTGGGTGGAAGGATTTTTTGGAGTAATTATTGGGAAGATTGTTGTTTGATAATACAGAAGAGAAGATTGGTTTTCAATATTTTAACTAAATGCATTGTTGCATTGAAGTTACATGAATATGTGGGCCACAGGGTATAGATAGCCATTTTGGAGAACTGGAGGAAGGAGATTTCCAAAGAAAGTTGAAGAATTATTGGTGTTTTTAGAGGTGGGAGGATTGAAAGATTCTTTAGAGTAATTATTGACAAGATTATTGTTTAGTAATATAGAGAAGAAGATTGGGTTTTAATATTTTAGATAAATTACATTGAAGTTACTATAGTATATGGGCCATAGGGTATAGATGGCCATTTCGGAGAACCAGAGGAGAGACATTTTTAAAGAAACTTGAGGAATTCTTCTTTGAAATAATTATTGGGAAGATTTATCGTTTAATAATACAGAGAAGAAAATTGATTTTTAACATTTCAACTAAATACATTGCTACATTAAAATTACACAAGATAAAGATGGGCCTTTTGGAGAACCAGAGGAGAGACATTTTTTAAAAAATTTGAGAAACTATTATTTTCTCTTTGAGCAAGAAATATTAAAGAATTCTTTAAAATAATATCTGTAAAGATCATTATTTAACCCTTTGCCTACTTTCGACGTCTACACAAGATTAACTTCGAGCCTTTCAGCTGATACAGTTACATCCAGAGTAACATTTCCAAAAGATGCATTAATTATCGTTCCGGAGAAATTTCGTAATAATCGAACGATTAATTTAAAGATTGGAAAAAGGGAACGGCTTGGAGGAAACGAGCGTAACGCTTCTTCTTACGGTAAAAAAAAGGTACGAAGACGAGAAGGAGAAGGGAGAAAAAGGCGAGCAAGCAAGTAACCAAAGCGCAGACGTCCGGCGAATGGAGATCGGCATCGCCATCCGGTGACCGTTTTGGTTTCGACGAGTCACGCGTAATAATCGTTATTCGGTACCCCGAAGAGTGAGAGAAAGTTACCCTACCGAGTAACTCGCCTACGGCTCTCGTATTTAAATCGACGCCTTCTGCTATACCGGGAGGCAACGAAACAACCAGAGACAACATCTTGCTTAACACACGTTACGCTGAATACACCGATACATCGACAATAATAAAAAAAAAAAACAAGAAATAAATCAGTTAAAATCGATCGATCGAGACCGAGACATGGTAAAACTCTCGGCGAACTTTCTCGCGAGGATTCAGATTGGATGCCAAAAGGAATTCCTCGAATATCAAACGCACAGTCGGATAGGTGCACCGGGGAATGTAGAGTGAAAAGAACCGCCTTCTGAAACGGGCTAATTGGAAAACCGGGAAAGTAGGATTCGCCCCGTTTTCGAACGTTTCAACCTAACTGGAAGAAGACGAATCGACACCGATTCAACCACTATAATTTATCTAGACATCAATTAACCATTCGTGAGAGACACCGTTATACACTGACACTTGTGTACAGTGTTTCTTCTTCCATGGGAACGACGGGGGGGAAAATGGGGACTGGCCTCTCTGTTGCCATTCATAGAATCGGTTTCGAACTTAGAGATTATCTTTATCTCGCTCTTATCTCTGTTATAGTAGAAGAAACGTAAAGCAAAGTGTTTCCAGCTGCATCCTACTCTCGGATATCCTATCTTTTGTAAGTATGCTTTCCATAATTTTTAAACAGCACCAATAGCTTTCCTGTTTGAATACGAAAAAATCTGCGTATCAGGAAATTTCTGTTTCTTATCGGAAACGTACAATTCCTTTATTCGATCGATACGGGGTAATTCGTGCATCGTTTCAAAATTATAATATCTTGCATCGAATGCACAAGTTTAACTTGTTCTTCTATCTCATTCATCGGTGAAATTCCCATGAAAAATTTTCCACGATACCAAAAACTTTTAGACTTTCATGCCAAAGTATCTAGGATATTTTCCTCTAAATGATTGTCGAGTAAAGGAAATATAGCGAGATCGTAAATTAAAGAACTAAGTAGTGAGCAACGACACTTCACGCAACCCCAATTGATACTTCGAGCCCTCACAGTCCCAGATTTCCGTCCATTCGCCTGTCGATATTCTCAAAGACGTCAATTTCAACGCCAGATTTCACGTCCTCGCTGTATTTCTCCCGCCGACTATACAATTTACTCCGCTCGCCACGATAATTTCCCCGTGAGCGTCTTCGTGGCGTCGTAAAGCGCGATTAATAACCCCGAGTGTCGTTGCTCCGCGGTCGACGAGCCGCGTGTCGAAACCGCGACGCTATTAGGTATGTTAATCGCGGCTCGTATTGTGTGGAAAGCGGTTACACGCTATATCTTATCCTCTCTCTCTCTATCTCAGGCACTTTTAATTACTCCCTTTTCTCAATTACTCCGATTAGCCTGTTAATCGAGGCACACTTGGACGTCTTTACCTCGAGAGTTGTACATCGGCGCGGCGTCCTGTTCGTTTCTAATCCGTGAGAGAGGCTACGGCGAGGCTTTACCTGTCCGTTTCCAAACGAGATAACGTTCTGGTTGGCGATAACGACCGATAGATAAGAGGGACCAGGCTACCACGACAGATTAAATCGTAGACGTACGCGAGGAAAGCTTCTAAACTCTCTGGGTTATCTGTGTGTTTCATCATGGCGGACCGTTTCCCGGATTAAAATCTGTAAAGAGGCCGCGCGCGAGTTCGGTCGATCATCTCTTCTCTCTCTCTCTCTCTCTCTCTCTCTCTTCGGAGTCGTTTCAGAAAATTACCATGGTGGAAAGGCGTACGGTTAATTAAACCAGCGTGTACAGTGTGTACGGTGGAAAGAGATTGTCCAATCGTGATCGCGATTAAAACTCTGCTGATTACTTTTTTTTCTCTTCTTCTTCTTCTTCTTCCTCCTCCTACTTCTTTGCTCTTTTACGTACATGGAAACCGCTTGTACCGTTTACCATTTTATTCCTCGCGATGTGTATACGTGTGTGCGAGTGTGTTTGTGAGAGGTTGATGCGTGGAAGCTTGATTCAATCGCGCGTAACCGAGAGCTGTCTTGTTGCTCGAGTTGCTAGTAATTTCAGCCTCGTACACACGCGCCGGATGACAGTGATCGAGCGCCATTCGATTGATTGTTTGCTCGACACACTTCCAACCATCGTTTCTATCATTTTCATCCTATAAGTTGTTCTTTAAATCACGATCGTAAGAGTGGTTGTGGAATATGGTTTAAATAGAGACGATGGGAATTTCGATGATTTTCTTTCTTTCTTTTTTTTTTTTTAGAATGAATGGTTTAATGGTGTGTAGTTGAGAGTTGATTAGCTGGACCACACAGACACTCGAGTTGTTGGTCAGAGCTTCGACGATAAGAGAGGGTCTTTATCGGGAGACGGAATTAAACGTGGCGAAGAGCTAAGAAAAGACTAGTCCCCGCGGAACTTCTTTCGATTTCGTTGGGATACCGAGTACCCCTTTTAGAATCGCCTATCTTCCACGGAGCAGACGTAACAACGTTGCGATTGCTCGTTAAATCCCACGTTCCGTTGGTTAGGGTGCTTCGAGGAGGATGCGATGGGATTTGCATTGAAGTTCGCGCTGGATTGTTTAATATTCAGACAAATGTTCGATTTGGTAGCTCTGTTTTTATGTATTGGTAGTTTATTTTCATTTTTTATTGCGAATTTGTAGAGGAAGTTAGTCAAATGGTTGGAACAGATGTGCAATTTTATGTTATAGAGTGTTTGACTGAATATCGTGGAGAATAATTGCAATTTTTATCATTTTTTGCAAATTTCAGGGACCACTGTGTGTCTTAAAAAAGATTAATTAAACAAAAGTCTGCTATAATTCTTTGTAAAATTCAGGAACCACTTTATACCACAAAAAATCTATCGCATTTCCAAATAAACAAAAGTTTATGTTTGCTTTTTGTAGATATTAATGTTAAAAGTTAGAAGTTTCTGACGATACTTCTCGATCTAAAAAATTAGAAATTTATCAAGAAACTTCTCGATGCAAAAAATGAAAAGTTCACGATAAAACTTCACTATCCAAGAAATTACAAGTTTCTGACGGATCTTCTCGATCGAAAAACCTACAGAACTCATTCCAAGATTACCAAACAGCATTCGCCACAGATACGCTAAAAACCGAACGCAAACCAGAATCTTTAATTGATCACTGATCTCGAAATCTTGCTCAAATGCTCGAAGACGACTGACTCGATTACAGAAGTATCGTTGCGAAACGTATGCACCTGTGTGCATCCCGCTGCGTGAACGTGAGCGTTCGCATCCTGCGCTCGCGATCACGAGGAGGAGGCACCTCGCAACAAAGGCGACGAAGGAAGCCTTCGTTCCCGAAGAACGGAACGTATATAGCCAAGCTCTTCTTCTTCTTCTTCTTCCTCTTTCTCTCTCTTACGTGTGTGTATACGCGAAAGATACCACAGGTAAAGAAAGAAAAAAAGAAAAAGACGAGACAGGGCGCGCGTTGCATTTTGAACACGCGTATCCTGACCTCGAAACCGCGCTGATCTCACAACCGTCAGCTGTGACTCACTTTCTCATGCGTCTCCGAAAACTCCTGTTCGTTCTGCCAACGGGGAATTAATGAGGATTTTATTCTGCTGCGGACCCCACGCATGCTTCATGAACCAGAAAGAGAAACGGTTCGGGCGTTGGAATTTCATAGAAACTTAAGGAGACGATAAAAATATTTCAAGCGTGGAATTCCAAAGAAATGATACAATTAATTAACATCAGCTTCTTTTCTTAGTTCCTCATTAATCTCAATTATATCGAGTCAGTCGTAGTTATCTAGATAATCATGTCATGAAAAAGTCTCTAAACCCCAAAGGAAAATGAATTTCGTCTTATAATCTGAGACACATGTTCTCCAAAATAGCTGTCATTCCAAAGCAATAATTTTTTACCCCAATTCTTTTATTAATCTCGATGATATTAATCCATTTGTAATCTTATTACCTGAACAAACGTTGCATAAAAATTCTCTAAAGCCAAAGGAAAATGAATTTCGTCTTATAATCTGAGACACATGTTCTCCAAAATGGCTGTCAATCCAAAGCAATAATTTTTTACCCGAATATTCGTATCAATCTCGATCACATTAACCCATTCGTAATCTTGTCACCTGAACAATGATCGTATAAAACTTCTCTAAATCCGCAGAAACATAAATTGTCCCTAATCACCCGTGACACATGTTCTCGAAAATGACTGTCAACGACTACCATTGTCGAGCTGTAATCCAGAAAATTACGAGCAGACCGTATCCTTCAACCCTAATCGACTTTCGTCCCCGCCCTCGTCCATTTTTCTTCAGGACTTAGTTTCTCTCTCCCCTCGTTCGATTCACTTTAGAACGAGCACATTCTTCACGAGCGGCTGGTGTCGAACAGCTGGTGCATCCTGCCTTGTGTCACGTTGTCCTTAAAATATACCTGGCGACAATAGCGAAGAGCAAGCGTGGACATTGGAGAGTGTCAACCTCCCCCGTGTTTTACAGCTTTCCTTGACCTGTTCGAACGCGCACAGGACACGGCTCACGGGCCGATGTTGTCTGGGCCGATGACGCGGGGCAAGAATAGAGGCGGAGGGTCGGGAGCGGACACACCAGTCCTACCAGTCGCGTCTGGGACATCCATTCTGAGAAACCTGCCAAGTTAATAGCCGATGCGACCGAGTAGGAAGTCCGTTGGCCTCGCAAAGCGTCGCCAGACGCGCGGTGAACCACGGTTCTACCCTCCCTAATTCATGGACTAGTGGAGTTGTGTTGCAAGTTCCCGTCGCGATTCAACCAGTTTTTGCAACGATGCGGATTCTTAATTCGAAATTATCTGATCTGTGGTACGTTTCTAGGAGGTTTTGCGGAGAGTCACTTGGAGATTGTGGAAAATCTTTGTTCGGTGGGTTTGAATTTGTTGGGAATTGAGAGATTTTTGGGAGATTGTTGGTACTTAAATTTTAGTACGCTGAGTGTTGTAAGGTTTTGGAATCTGTGATTCCCCGAATTTGAATTCACTGGGAATCGGAAGCTTTCGAAATCTGTGATTCCCCGAAATTTGATTCACTGCGAATCGGAAGCTTTGGATATCTGTGATTCCACGACTTTGAATTTGCCGCGAATCGGAAGCTTTCGAAATCCGTGATTCCCCGAATTTGAATTCTCTCGGAATCGGAAGTTTTTGGAATCTGTGATCCTCCGACTTTGATTCGCTGGGAATCGGAAGCTTTCGAAATCTGTGATTTCCAGATTTGAATTCGCTGGAAATCGGAAGTTTTTGGAATCCGTGATCCTCCGAATTTGAATTCCCCGCGAATCGGAGGCTTTCGAAATCTGTGATCCCCCGAATTGGAATTCGCCGCGAATCGGACGCTTTTGAAAGAATTCAAAGCTTTCAAGATCTTTCATCCTACGAATCTCAAATCCCTCAAAATTTAAAGTTTATAAAATCCCTCATCCACCGAATTTGAATTCACCTCAACTCGAAATCTTCACAAGTGTCCCACTTCTCAAATTTTACCTCCCCACCATTCAAGAACTTTCGAAATCTCTCGCTCCCCAAATCTAAAATCAGCAAATTTAAAAAAACCCTTCGAAACCACAGGCACCTTGAAACCTCGGACAGGCACAGTTATCGTTTCGAGGCGATTCTCGCACACGCGGGCAACAGGGCGCCCTCTTATCATCCGTAACTTATCGAGATTCATAGAAAGATAGCGGTGACCTATAATAACGGGCGCGAAGTATCGGTATCGCGGCAGAAATCGCGTGGGACCTCGTGATCGCCGCCCGGAATCGAACCTCCGAACGCCTGGTGCCTGTTACGTAACGCTCGTGGAACACGTCGAACGTGCTTTAAAGTCGCGTCAGTCGACGAGACTTTACGATGCCCGTAGAGAAAGAGATAGACGAGAGAGAGAGAGAACACTTACGAAACACACGTTTGAAATTTCCACGTTTCCCTGCTAATCGCGCGCTCTGCGGTTCCATTCATACTCCACGCGTGGCCAATGAAATAACGAGCATAAAACGAACGTTGGCTCGCGGAGAGAAGAAAGATGGAGAGAGGAAAAAAAAAGAGAGAGAAGAAAAAACGCGAAGGTAAAAAGGAAAAGAAAAATCCGCAGCAGGAAGTCGCGGAAACTGGATCTCGTTCGCGGTTAAGCACAGCCGCAAAACACGGCACGAAAGAATGGCCTCTGCGTAGAAATTGTGGAAGGGATAAAGGACAAGCAGTGACTCCGGTGAAAGAATCGAGTGAATGATTTAATTTGTGCGGGCTCTTAAGGCTCAACTTGCTTCGCAATCTGTCGCACGCTGTCTCGTTCCAACGATTGCGACATAAATCTCGCGGGAAAAGCGTTCCAGCCGGAACGACAGGTTTCCGTGTTGGTCAACATCGTTATCTAAATGAATCGCGAATTTCTTTTTCCTTGGGTTACTTGCGTATTTATTTGCTTATTTAATTAGGGGAACATCTATTTAATATGCGCGCAAACGAGGAAACGGAGGAAAGAGAAAAACATTGAACGGTTCTGTGAAAAAGGCGAGGTTCTTTTGGGAAAAAAGAACGTCTTCGTGCGTCCGACAAAATGGCTGCTTAAAACAGTAATCTTGTACATATTTGCTTATTTAATTAGGGAAACACATTTCATTACTATCTGTAAAAATTAAAAAACACATTGCATTAATATACGAGAAAATGAAAAAAACAAAAGAAGGAGAAGAAAATTGAATAATTCTACAAAATTTCGAATCATTTTCAAGGAAAACTATTCGTGCACCCCACAAAATGGCTGCTTCATACAAAACAGTAGTCTAAATAGTACATATTTGCTTATTTAATTAGGGAAACACACATCGTTAATATACGAGAAAATTAAAAAACAGAAGAGAGAGAAGAAAATTGAATAATTCTGCAAAATTCAATATTTAAAAAAAAGAATTCTTCGTGCACCCCACAAAATGGCTGCGCACCACAAAACAATAGTCTCCAGTTTTAAATTACTCCCAAACAAGACCGAACTGAAATTGTCGGAAATTGGACGCCGGCGATGCCGTGCGAAATCGAAACTCTCCGTTATGCAAACGAAGGATGACGGAAAGGGAAGAACGCGGCACGGACGACGGAATAAAGATGGAGGGAAGAGAGGCGTCGTTGGCTGTCGCGTCATATTCCACGTTTATTGTCTCACGGGGCGGCACGCTTGAATTTCACGCGCACGCGATGGAATTTTTTTTCGATCGGGGGAGACACGCGTGACGATCGACGGCGTTGATTCATCGACTGGGCACCGGACCAACCAGTACCGTACGGTGTGCTTTCAATGAACCTGGTAGTAGTTCCCGTCGATGACGCGCGCCATTGCTGAACACGAGGCGGGTCACTTGTCAATTGTCCACTCGACACTTGTCCGATAAATCAACATTGAACAACGTGAATTCTTTGCTCGCTGTTGGTACACCTAACGTTGTACTTTTTATTCGGAAATAAATGTACCGCATAAATTGAGAAATTTACTCTTGTAAACGACAAAGTGACGATATTTGAAGTTTGTGGAATTAATTGGTCACTTTGCGTTCCTTCTTTCGAGGAACGATTTTCTCTTTATAGATGATTCTTTTGATGTTAGGAAAAAGTGATATAATTTTTTACTCATTTTAAGAATAATCGTCTACTTTATTTTCATATTTTTTCTATCAGAAATATTGAAATTTTTAACGAAGTTAAATCCTGAAGAGGTTAGAATATTGAGTTCAGTCACAGACAATTTCACTTTTTTAAAAAATAAAAAACAAGGTTTATTTATTATAATTTATAGTGTTCTGCATTAGATACAACACTTTTGCATCGTTCTACAATATTTTCAATGCCTCTTTTGTAAGAATTCTTAGATTTCGGTTCGAAGAATCGCTATCAAAATTCTCATTCCTGAATTTTTTTGAAGATTTTCCAACATTTTCTAACACACAGCAAATATTACCTTCTCCCTCAGACACTCTCCCGAAACACTCATTTTCATCGACGTTACGCTACTCAGAACTAACTTCAACAATCCCCCAAACTATCCCGCGAATAAAATCAGACTCGATGACTTTTGTTTCGACTCGAAACAAAAACGGGCGAGAAACAAGAACAGAATATTACTCATCAACGAATAAGGAGAAAATACGAAGAAGGGGGCTCTGCGTTCGTTTAAAAAACGCGCTCCATAAAAGGACGAAGGGGACTGGTACCCGGTTTTTTTATCGCAACACTCGAGAAAGTTCAGCGCCGGGGAAGAAAACGTAAGAAAAACGCAAATGGAAAAGTGCGAGAGAGACGTGAAAATGCGAACGGCGAACGAAAATAATGACAGAGTGTCCGCGAGCGTTCTGTCACGCTCCAAAAACCATGCGTCAATTACGGCATTTAATTGGGTGCAACAGGTGGCCGCTTGTGACCGAGCTACCGCGGGTAACACCGATGTCCCTTTTTCGAAATAATAAGTTCCCTGGGAACCAGTCGCGGCGGACGCTCTAACCGAAAACGGAAGCGGCTGGTTCCACTTCGTTGCGACTCTCCGCGACCAGTTTTCCGCTCGCTCGCCGCTGGAGACGCGACACTGGTCACCACCAGGGGCAACGCTGGGCGTCTTCTTCCACCAGACCGCCGGCCAATGAGTCACTTATCGCGATACCCAACCGATAAGTCTGTGGAACGGTATGCAGTGACGTAACGAGGATGCGTTGTGTCTCTTGAATGCTAATCGTGAATTCAGCCGGGAGAAAAATCGTGAGTTATGCGCGAAGGAGGCTCGAGTTCGTATGTGACACTTCGTCGTTTCTGACGTGTATTTTTCTCTTTATCGCGAACCTTTGACGAAATTCGTTCCACCAGAGTTCAAGAATGTACACTCTCGTTCGAAAGTATTGGGACACTTGCTCAATGTGGAGCATAAATTAACTTATCGAACATGAAGCAAGCCTCGGTGTCGTTGCCAGTTTAATATGAAATTACTCGACACACAGAAGTCACTGCAAAATTATTAAGATTTTACAAAGAATACGAGTCATTCTGCAATCACACACTAACTTTAGCGAAGAAATAAAGTACTTCCTACACGAACGCAACGGGTGTCTTAGTACTTATGAACGATCGGTGATCTGGAAGAAAAATTGAACGACGGCCAGTTTCGAGGCTCGAGACGAAAAAATTAATGCTTTCAGTTTGGAAGTGGAGCTGCGTTCTCGAACAACCCCTCATTACGATCGACTAGACTCTCCATTTTCGTATTCTTCAGCTGCGAATTCGACACGGTCTCGTTTCTCTTCGTTCGTTACGAATCGCTGGTAAGTAAGCGCACGGGGAGAAAAAATCGCGGTTAAAAGTGATCCACAATCGTATCTAGAAGAACGATTATCAGGAACAAGCGACGAGCTTAATGGTTGACCTTGTAGCGGGCGATTTAAAGAAACTCAGGTAAGACGACAAATACGCGTTCGATGCGATAAGAAACGGTCGCGCAATCTAAGCGCCGTTCGGCGTTTCTTCGCGTTCTCCTCCGCCGTCGTCCCCGATCCCTCGAATCTGAACTGCATTCCACGCTAATTAAAACTATCCAGCGCGTTAACGAGCGAAGCTTTCGTGTCGCGAACCACTTAGACTCGGTCTCCTGGAAACGAAGGACTTCGAAAAGCCCGTTTCGCGACTCGCTCGAGGTTAATTTCACGTTGCCACCAGACGATCGAGAGTGAAGATATAGGTGCGTGCATGTTGGCCCGAACAAAAAATCCACCACCTGCCCTAATCGTTTTCTGAATCCTTATAGGGATCCACCATCGGCGGAGTAAATCATCATTTTTACAGTGGCACCAAGTTTCAATCATTGACAGGCATAATTATTCCGGTACGCTCTTCGTGCACCGCGCACCATAAATGTACCGATATATACTATATATATACATCCTGTAGATCCTCCTGTGACGTTTTATGGCGGTTCAAACTTCGCATTGTTACATTCGCGAGTAATTTGATACATTTATTTACGACGTCCCTTGGGTACTTTACGTTCGCGAAAGATCATTACTTTTAACCCTTTGCTTGCTGACTTTTCAATAAGGTTAGGTTTAAGGTTAAAACAGTCGGAATAACGTGTACAATTTATATCTGGTAATGGCCAGACGTAAACTGAAGCAGAAGTTAGAGCTACCGTGCAAATTGATTATACAATTCCTCTTTTGTCACATCTTAACCATAATTCGCACTACGAGAGTGGCTCGTCGTTACAAGGTAAAGGGTTAGGTAAAGAGGAACGAGTTAATTCGTCGTTGAAAGGATCAACATTAGAAACGTGATAATTCGCTCGTTCAAGGTCCTCCATTTTAGCGAGTCCGGTAAAAGAAACGACGTCACTGGTTGGACGAAGTAACTGGTTCAAAATTCTCATCGAACCCATTGAACTAGTTGAACCACGGATCAAACGAAGATCTACCCTAATTCCCATCTTCCTCCACGTGAAACCAGTTACTCCGAAGCTTCGTAGCGGTGAACAGTTATTCCAGCAGTCTTAGCAGAAAACCCTGAGAATCAGGACTATCGAGAAGAGAACCTATCCGAGACACCTCTTCGTGAAAGGTTGCTTTCTGTCGGTCTGTAGGACGCGAATCTCCACGGTGTCTGGGAGTAAATCAGCATCGGCGAAACGAGAGGAGGAGAATAGGTGGCTGTTGGTCAAATCTCGCGTGTTAAACTCACCGAGGACGGAGAGGCTGAGTCCCGAGCCTGGCCTCGGCGATCTGTGCCTGTCTGGGGGCGCCATGTCGTAGCTTCTAGCGGGTGTTTACGGCGCCTTAATCCACTGGCGGACGCGTTTCTCTCATCTCACGAAATCACACACACTTGCTGATCGAAGGGAATACCACTGGATCTTCGGTGATTTGATCTTACAATTCCGAATCGATTTTACTTGAGAATATCTCGAGGACACGAGAGTACACGTCGAGCACCCTGCTGCACGAGGACAATTCTCTTCGAGCACCAAACTGTCATTTTTTTTGTCTTCTTCTGTTCTTTCTTTTTTGGTTAGGTCGATCGAAATTACGAAGGAAGATAAGAAGGAACGCGGTAAAGAACTCCACTATTCGATGGACGCCGCGCGAAGAGCGTTCGCTGAGAAGCGTAGACGCTCGATGAACGCTGGTCGAGCACTGACTGTTGGACGAGCACTCCACCTCGGCACCGGTCGACTCGCGTGACGCCTGATTGGCTGATTGGCCGACCGGTCGACTGGCTCGACTGGATAGATGCCGGTTACCCGACGACTCGATCCTCACGGTCGTTCTTCGGAGAGTTCTCTTCCTCTCTGTGTCTGGTCTCTCTCGAGACCACTGCGCATGCGCGTCCCCTTTGGTTCTATTGAGTCTTCTGCTCTTCGAGGAGCGGCGACGACCAGCCACGGAGAGAGCTTCTGCTCCTTTTTTTTCTTCTCTTTATCTCTTTCTCTCTCTCTCTCTCTTTCTTTCTCTCTTGAGAAGGGAATTTTAATTGTGCCACCGAACATATAGGCCGATTCAAATAGGGATGCTGCTGGAGCGGAGGATGGTTTGGAATGGTCAAGGACAGGAAGATGGAAGAATCTTCACGGTGTTGCGTAAGATGGTGGTGTTTCTGTGTCCTACGTTTGTAGTTTCTTAGAGTTTGTTTGATCTTTGGCAGGTTTTTACTAGATTCTGTGTTAGGAGGTACAGGTTGATTCAGAAGAGGAGGTATGTGGGAACAAAGACGTGTATTGTTGGACGAAAGCTTCTGGAATTGAATTTGAGAAGATCGAGTTTGCTAATCGAAGCAGTAATGTTGAATCAACAGGTTGAGTAATGATCTATAGTGGATCTTTAGCAGAGAGGAATTCTTATTGACTATTAGAAAGTACAGGTTGATTCAGAAAATGAGATACATAGGAACAAAGACGTGCATCGTTGGCTGAAAGCTTCTGGAACTGAATTTGAGAAGTTCGAGTTTGCTAATGGAAGCAGCAATGCTGAATCAACAGGTTGAGTAATGATCTATAGTGGACCTTTAGTCTATTAGAAAGTACAGGTTGATTCAGAAAATGAGACACTTAGGGACAAATACTGAAAGTTTGTGAAATTGAAATCGAGGATTTCAAGTTTGCTAATGAAAGATTCGGTATCTACTCGAATTTTCTAAATTCTCATGATTTCTCCTATCGTTTGTTACGCTAACTCTTCCCTGTTGGCACGGTAAATGCAAAAAGCCTCTCCTTCAAATCGACGCCGTCGCGTGAAATGAATTTCAATTATGTCGTTACAGGTCGATTCAAAATGCACCGATTTGTCAGATGCTAAGAAAAGGTAACCTGCTCAATGACAGTAACATTCAGAGACCTCATACTTAAGCGATTACACATCGAACGACGTGCAAATTGCGTCTCTCTCGAGTTTTACTCGATCCGCGGCGCAGAAAGCGCGGCTTGCGCAATCAGCCAGGCGGCTTATTTAATAAAACAAAGTTACGGCCAGTATCGAGCTGTAATAGCCGCGCTCCGGGGAATGCTACTGTTGTTCAGCCGTCCAATGCCGTAGAGAAGTTGACACACGGCCGCCCGTTTATCCAGCAGGCGTGAACGCGTTCGTGTGCACCACGTGCATGCAAAGTCCTTGCACGGCACGCATCGAGAGACAGGACACCTAAAGCCTGCTAATCTATGCATGGTAAACAGGCATAGTGGATACAATGGGCGTTTACACACCGTTCTGTCTGTTTTTCATATTGAACCCTCGCACACCGTCCGAACTCTTTTTTTTTCTTTTTCATCTTCTTCTCTGTTACTTTTTTCAAATTTTTCTTCTCGTTTACGTAAAATATTCAGGATGACGGGAAAATTCACGGAACGTTCGTTATTTCAGATTTGATCATAGAATGTCGTTAAATAATTTGATGACCCACTACTTAATTTGGCGACAGCAAATTAAATAATTTGTAGGGTCACTTGGAGAAATAAAGGAGTCCTCGATGACCCACGGTCACGCTGTCTTGGAAATGTTAATTATTTCTTTTTTCTTTTCTATTTTTTTGTATTCCCTAATTTGAAAAGTTATTTCCCCTATGAATTCTCCATGTCCAGAAGGCAAACGAACAAAATAGTCCACGGTCTAAAAATATCTCGGTATCGAAAGATCAAATGTCTCAATGAGAACGTGCAAATGCTTTTAGTGACCATTATGTACAAGGCGGCCATTGTTATTTGAGATGAGTTTCAATTGAACCCACGTTAATTCACCTTTTGGCCTCGCTATTTCTAGACTCTCCATTGACTTAGGTCCAGCCGGTGTAAACGAACAGAACTCTGTCGCCCCAGTCAATATTTCATAAGCTACATAAATATTGTAGTTGTTGAAAAATCTTCTATAGCGTACGGTTCGAGTAAGCTAGTAGAAACTTGACTGGAGGAGGCGAAGGATGATCCTCGATCACGCAACCACAAGCTACTCTCGTTCGCCCACCAGAAAGGTGGCGGAGTCTGCCGGGATACTCGAAGGAAGTAGCGCTGAAAGGACGCGTGACGTCGCGCGAACGCCCACGGGGGACGCGTCGCGTAACGCGCGAATCGGTTCACTCGAGAACACAGTAGACAATACGGAGAGCATCGTCCTACGGCCAATTGAAAATTCAAATTATTCTACAGTGTTTGCGAACAATGTTGCAAAATTCTTTTTTGCCAACTTTGGAAAACTGCTCGTTATTCGCTGGAGAGCACGGTAGACGGCCAATTGAAAATTTTTATTATTCTACCGCGTTTGCGAACAATGTTGCAATTTTTTACTTTTCGTGAATTTTAGAAAGCTGTTTGTTGTTCTATTGAAAATAAAGTACACAATGTGGAGAATATCACTGTATAGCCAATTGAAAATTGAAATTATTTTACTGCGTTTGCGAACAATGTTGCAATTTTTTGCGAATTTTGGAAAGCTGTTTGTCGTTTTCTTGAGAACAAAGGACGCAATGTGGAGAATAGTTCCCTATAGCCAGTTGAAAATTGAAATTATTCTACCACCTTTGCGAACAATGTTGCAAATTGTGAATTTTAAAATCTGCAATGTGTGGTAGCTTTGAAAATTATTCCCCAATGTCTCCTAATATTGTAAGAAATAAATAAACTCATCGTGCTAGGTATACCGAGAGTCCTTTTCAAAAAAAGAGCACGTCGATTAAGGTGGAGTTGAATTTTTGGAAAGCTTCTTTCAGTATTTAACAGTTGAAAGTTTACAAATTAACACTGTGAATTTTCCCCAAAATTCGAAGAATCAAGAAAGTTCTTAATTTTCCAAAACCACTGTCCCCGAATTTCTGCAGAAATTCGAAAATTTAAAAATCCTCCTGACGTGAAAAATCCGAAAACCCAACGCTTCGATAGATCAAAAATTGACCCACAGAATAGTCGATCAACTCTTTCACAACCTGTCTCTTCGCATTACACTTCCACTATATCAGCACGCTTCTATCAACCCGAAATCGAGGCCACGTATCGCGAGCGCATAAATTCGTAGGCGACACGGCGTGCGGTTCGATCCTCAAGGAACAGGTGTAGCCTAGGTTCCATAGTATAATACTCCCTTCTCTACTATACCACTTTCTACTTTCACGTCTGTTCGATATACAACAATATCTACATAATACACGTTTTGCATTTCGAGCGAAGTAAACGCTCTTTAGAGAAGATCCAGCAGACCTCTATCTCTACAGAAAGAAGAAGAGGAAGAGGAGGGAGAGGAGGGAAGAAGGTGTTCCAGGAAACGGGTGGCTCACAGACAGCTTCACCGTGTTCTAGCTGCCGATCACGAGACCCTGGTCGATCCTTTCTCGTTCCCTCAAGCGATGCCCCTCTCTCCAGGGTGACCCGATCTCGTACACGAACAGGTTAAAGCAACTATGTACTTTGTATAGAACAGCCTGCCAGCCGTATTATTACGCGCACAGCTTCTGTGTACACGCGGACATGTAACAGGTTCCAGTCGCACGCAATGGCTCGGAGGATGGAAGGAAAAACGTGGAAAAAAGCCACGAGACGTGACGATGAATTCGAGTTGGACGTTCGTGGAGATCGTGGGGGTTCCAGGGAGAGCTTGTGTTTCATGCTGCCAGATGTGGACGGACGACCACGTGGGGATTTGTTTAAGCCTTTGCCTGTTCCGAGGGTGTACACAATGGAGGAGGACCAAAGTCTGGTAACGTTAGATATTTTGGGAAACGGAAGAATTTTCTCTGATCGTCTTTGGAATTCTGGAAATTTCGGGTATTTCACGCTGTTGTGAATAGCGAGACGTGTATGTCACACTTGAGTATTCGAAAAGAAATTCATCTCTATTTAGTGTCCACTTGAAACACACTTAGCGGTAGATGAATGAGAAATTCTTGTAAAAAATAATTCGGTCACGAAAGGGTTTTCTCTCGAAAATTAGAAAAATTGGGTCGATCAATTTCAACTTAAATTCTGTACTTCTGATTCAAAAAGCTACAAAACAGACGATTTCCCGATCCACCTAAGCTCACGAAACGTATTAATCGCTCCCACTTCCACGAACGGCAGCATTATTTCAAAGAACCTCGTCCACCGTGTTGACGGAGTCTAGGTTTCGATAAAAGGGCCGCGTTTGAAGAGGGAAAGGTAGCCCTCGGCGAGCAGCCGGGCACTTCTTCTGCAGGCGGCGTCTGGAGGAGAGGAAAAAAAATGGTCCAGCAGCCGGAGAGGGAGGTACGACAAATTAACTACGCATGATCCTGCGACGAGATAGCCGGGTGTGTATCGGTATATACCGGAGTATATAGCCGATCGTGTGTACTGGAAGGCAAGGGGGCAACCGGTGTGTTGTACCGTGCAAGTCGGTCCTTATACGGGTCTCAACACGAGGTTCCGAGCTCTCCCTCGAGCAAAAAGGAACCCTCTCCTGCCATCAGCGTTGCATTTCTCAAAGCATGATTTCGGTGGCCTGTCGAATACACATAGTACCGTAAATCCAGGGTTCAACAACTCTAATTGAATATTCACGCCGTCATAGCTGAATAGCCGACGCTGAAACGTAGAGTTAGAGGCAGGGAGAAAACCGTGGATAATTCCAGGGGATATTCGACTCTCTAAACAAGGGGATTGATTGTAGAAGGAAAGTGGAAGGTTACCGACGTAACGATGACCCATATAATTCCAGAGGCTATCCTCCTCGTTACACTCCGCTCGATTCTATTGGAAAAGAGGCTGATTGGAGGTGTCTCGCGACCATTAATCACCTACGAACCGTCACAATAGCTACTTGCGAGTCTCAGATAGGCCTCATCAGCTCGTTTGAGTTTTCAGTTACTTGAAATTGTTGTACCATCAGGTTTCCTGGTCAAAGATCAATTTTATGCCGGCGGTATAATGTCAGAGAGATGATCAACTGATTATCGGAAGTATTCTTCAAGGTTCTCCTTAAGATACGATAGAAAGTTTGGATAACTACTGGGAAAACCGGGTAAAGTGCTTATTTTCGTTCGTTTCGCGTGTTTTGTGGATGCGGGATTAAGGTGGCTTACAAAGTATGTTTAATTCAGGTATTCACTGGACGCTTTTAAGTTAATCCTTCGCAGGCAAACATATTTTTTCACACTCGGTAACCATTTCTGGGTTCTTTATGTTCAGGTCTAACTTTTTCACTGTTCTAGGCTTTCGAAAAATCTGAAATAATTCTGGGACATCACACAATTGTTCCACAACTTTCTTCAAAAAAGATACAAATTTTTTTCGAAGAAATACAAAAGTGAAATTTCGCTTATATCTCACTCGAAAAAAGTGCTCTTCGAGATCTCACATCGAAAAAGGCATCATCGCTACCGAGCTTTTTCCCAACAATCGCAAACAGAGAGAAGAAGTGAAGAAGAGAAAAGGGAGACGAGACGAGAGCGGTCTCAGTCGATTAACTATGTTCGAACGACCATCCATTCGTTAGGCCGCGATAAAGTATCGAGCGACGTCGATCCCAGGGGCTGGATCTGTGCAAAAATCGCGAGACCTCGGAACGGCAGGGTGCACCGAGGACTCGGAGCTGCCTCGGTTCGTCGTTAAAGAACGACGCGTTCGTTTAATTACCGATGCTCGTTTCAGCGTGGGTTCCCCGGCTCCATTGCACCGCCACGGGCCTGATCCCGGTCCGCCCACCCGCATCCGCCACACTGGCCTACGTGGAAAGGTGCAATACACACACCTGTGTGCAGACGCGTGCACACGTCCACCAGTCGGCGTCGCTCTTTGCTCTCGCGCTTTTTCCATCAGCCACTCGACTTTTGCCGCTAACAGGACACTCGATATTATATTCCGTGCAAGCAGGAAATTCTAATGGAACTTTTCTACACTGTAATTTCGCGTATTTATGAAGCAATTGATTTTTCCAACATTTTTGCGGGCTTAGCGATATGTAGCCTGATTTAGAGTGTTGGGTCGGCGTAAGTGAAACGTCGAGTATTTAAGGGTTTAGTATGTGTGTATTTAATAGAAAAAATTTTGTGATACTATTTTTTGCACTACTATATTGGCGTCATTTTTTTTGTGAGTTTAAACTTGGAAAAGTGGCGAAGATAAATTTTAACGGTGGTCTGCAGGATTCAAGACTGGTAACTTTTCATTTACAATACCATTTTTTGGAACACCATATAAGCGTAATTTTTCTGTGAGTTTAATCTTAGAAAAATTATGGAAAATTTTTGCAAATAGAAATGTTGCATTTGGAGAAGTTAGTTTGCAAAATGTTTTGGTAGTTAGTTTGCAAAAATGGACACTGGTGATTTTTCATTCGAAAATGTGTGAAAAGGACTTAAGAAAAATTATTGGAAACAATCCACAGCAGAGAATATGAAATTTCCCGAAATTTCTTAACAAATAAATTACTCCAAATCTAAAACACTGTAAAAACAGCATTCGAAGAATTTCTAAATTCGAGGATCGACGATATTTTTACAAATTTCCAATATCGAAAGTGTACATAAAATCATACGAAAATTATTTTTCGAACAAAGAAAATATGTTTAAAATTTCATGTGCAACCTAATGGAATAATGAATTTCCGAGGAAAATTGCAAGGTGTTAAGATGAAACTTTTCAACTCGAAATTTTTGACCGAGTGTTTAATGACGCCAGAAATGGTGTGAAAAGGTTCATGCTACCGTTAACAAGGCACGATCACATGTCGAACGCGAAAGTGTCAAAAGTATTTATAGCAACGGCTAGCGTGATGTCGAACAGCATGCCGAAGGGCCGATGAGAGGAAATTATTCGCGTTACTTCAAGCTCTACCGACGCATTAGGCACAATTGGGTGCGTGGGCAATGTTAAACGTTAAATCGTTCGTCACGATAGGAGACGATGCGACGAGATTGCTTGCCCACGTACGAATTTCCTGCGGCACCGATGCAGAGTGCTTTATTCGGGTCTAGGTACTAAAAGCTCGGTTTATTGCAATTAAATGGTGGTGGAAATCGTGTCTCTATCAACACCGTATACATTGGTTATAGGTGTATGTATATCATCGGGTGTAAATCAATCGGAATAAACTTTAAAGTAGGGGAATTTTTTGTTTGGCGATGTACACGTCACACAAAGAGTGAATAAGATGTGTAGTGTTCGTAATCCAATCAGTAGGGAACGCGAGAATTATTGAAAAAGAAGTTAAAGAATTTAAGATATTAAAAAATTAAAGAAGTTAAGAAATTTGGGAAATTAAGAAATTAAAGAGGTTAAGAAATTCGAGAAATTGAGAACCAAAGAATGACAAAATTGCAAGAATCGTTAAAAAAGAAATTGAGGAATTTAAGAAATTGAAGAAATTAAGAAATTTGGGAAATTAAGAAATTAAAGAGGTTAAGAAATTTGAGAAATTAAGAAATTTGGGAAATTCAGAATTAAAGAATGACAAAATTGCAAGAATCGTTAAAAAAGAAATTGAGGAATTTAAGAAATTGAAGAAATTAAGAAATTTGGGAAATTAAGAAATTAAAGAGGTTAAGAAATTTGAGAAATTAAGAAATTTGGGAAATTCAGAATTAAAGAATGACAAAACTGCAAGAATCGTTAAAAAAGAAATTGAGGAATTTAAGAAATTGAAGAAATTAAGAAATTAAAGAGGTTAAGAAATTAAAGAAATTCAGAACCAAAGAACAACAAAACTGCAAGAATCGTTAAAAAAGAAATTAAAGAATTTAAGAAACGAAGAGTCGAAGAACGATAAAATTGCAAGAATCGTTAAAAAAGAACCTCACAGTCCGTTCAATACGAAGCATAAAACGCGAATAAATCACAGCTACCAAGTGTCACATGGTAAAACAATGAAAAAAGCAACAGGTTTAATCATCGTGCATTGCGGAGCTCGCATAAATCTCGGTAACAACGAAATGAATAGGTAGGTTAAATCGGGCCGCCAGTTTTACGAGTTGCTAATAAACGTCTTAGGGTATACCACCGTGTACAGAGATTTCTCTTGGCTCGGTACGAGCATCCTCCTTCTTTTTTTCTCTTCATCCTCGCGGAGCTGTTAATAAACGTGAAAGTCGAACACCGCGTCTCGAGAACCGGTGAACCGTTTTCAGAGCCGCGTATCTTTATTCCAGAATGTGTCCCTCCCTGTGTTCACTGAACAGAGAGAAGAGAAGAGAAGACAAAAGCGTGGATTCCGCGACGAGAAGAATTCCGGTTGCTCGAGAAATAAAGGGAAAAAGAAAGAAAAAAAAAAAGAGAAGAAAAGGAGAGAAAAATTCGGCGAAAGAATTCACCGAAACGGAGTCGATTTAGTTCACAGTCGAGGGGGTTAATGACGGGAAAAGGGGAGCGAAAAAATGCGGCTTGGCCACGTCATTCGACAGGTAGTTGCCCTGGGAACGATCGTAGACGCGAAGGAATCTTTCTATGGGCTCTCTTTCTTAAATTCATCGAATCGGTTCCACGAGCTTAAGGTCAGCGGACCGCTGCAACGGAGATTCATTTCGGAAGATAGGGTCGCTGGAGAGAAGGATAAAGTGAGACAGAGAGAGAAAGGGAAAAGAACCGGTCGTAAATTTCTGTAAATTCGTGCCTCGGTGTATTATCTCTGTTCTCGGTAACGCCACCGAGAAAATGGAGTCATACAGTTTCACGAGGTCGGGTCTTGATTTTAATTTTTATTATGCAGATCTTTCGGTTGATGGAGGTATATAAGAGTTATATATAGAATGTGTACTAGCACCGCTTTCGCAATTCTTCTTTAAATAGGGAATTACGAAACGTTCTCAGGATGTGAGATCAAAAGATACACACGTCGCTGAGGGACAGAGACACGAGGATCATTGAAGATTCCCTCGTTTTCGAGGAAACTTTCGTTCAATTTTCAGTCAATTTTTAGTACAATATTGTACTATTTAACCGATAAGAAGATTGCAAGAGTTTCGAAATCTCGATCCCTCAAATCAACGATAAAAGATCCCCAAAAGCGTTTGCAAATTTGAAATCACCCAAAAATTTCGACTAATTAAAAAAAAAAATAGCTCGGAAAACTAAATTGTAAAAAATACATCCAAAAAGTAAAATCGACCCAAAGTATGAAATACCTGTAAAAATGAAGTGGATCGATATAAATTTCCAAGTTACATCCATCTTCACGTCAGACGAATTGCTCTTCGAATTTAGACGAGCAAGTTTCGACTCCTCGCTCGTCTTCATTTCCTCTCCGCAATAATCATTCACGTTCACGCCTCCTCTCAGCCGTAACGCAAATTTATCCTCGCTCTCTAAACTGGCCGCGTGTTTCCACTTGCAAATGGCGACCTTTCGAGGAATATAAAAGGCGTGAAAACCCAGTCGAAAATACGAGCCTCGTGTATCGGCGACGTTGGTACGTGTGCCGCATTAATATACCCCTGACTCGTCGGCCAAGATACTAATTACGATTGCCAAACGTGCTGGGCAAGCCACGAGGCTAAGTCGTTACACGCTCGCCCTCGCGTCCGCGCGCGCGCGAGCAAGCGCGCGTGTTTCAGGAAGAAATAACACCTCATCGTTCTTAACGTCAGCCCGCGAACGGATACGCCGGGTCGTTGAATTATACTCGGTGCGTGCAAGAGGATTCTCGTTCGAACGATCCAACTCTCTGTTGCACTATAGGGAAGAGAGAGGGGAAAAAAGGAGTCGCGTCGTTCGAGAACATGTTCAGTCGACGCGCCAAATTTATTTAGACCCTCGCGGGCTGCGATCGTTAAACGCTCCTCCGCGTCCACGATCGATAAAAGTATCCTCCGGTATCGCGAGGAGGCCTCCTCTTCTTTACGATCCGGAATCCAACAGGCGATAATTGGTAGGTATGTATACGTATGTTTCAGAGAGGAATCGTGACGAATTTTTATATTCCACGTGAATCGTGGAATTTTTTCGTTCGAGAAGGAGTTGATGAGGAGGATAGAGAAGTGATGAGGAGTGATGAAGAGTGATAGAGTAGAGTGAGTAATTTTGGTGAATGGTTATCAGTTAGAAATTGAGCGTGCTTCTTTTGGAGCACTCTGTGTTTTTTCTCATTCTTGGAATTTTCTTTTATTTTTCCCCTATTCTTTCTTTATTTTGCAAAGTATATATGCAAATTCTCCATGTAAGTGTTAACATTTCTTTTGAAGCGCCCTGTATTATTCAGGAAATGTATTTTCCCCCTATTCTTGGAATCTCCTTTTTTTTTTTGCAAACAAGAGAAAATGTATGCCTGTGCAAATTTTTTCAAATAATTTCTTCTCTGTTGCAAAGATACGCGTTGAAAATATAAGTGTTAACGTTTCTTTTGAAGCACTCTGTATTATTCAGGAAATATATTCTTTCCTGTTCTTGGAATCTTCTTTTTTTTTGCAAAGATACGTGTGCAAATTCTCCATATAAGTAAGCCACCCTGTATTATTCAAAAAATAATATTCATTCCTATCCCTGGAATCTCCTTTTCACTTTGCAAACAAAAGAAAACATATACCTGTGCAAATTCTCCAAAATAAGTGTTCCGAAATAATTATCAAATATATCTTCTCCTATCCTTTGCATCTTCTCTTCTTTCGCAAAGACACATGCACAAATTCTCCATATAATTGTTAATATTCTCAACCACCCTTTGCTATTCAGAAATTATTCATTCAGAAACATCTCTCTCGCTCATCTACAAGAGACGAAAGCTAACCTGAAACAACAAATAGACATACTTCCTAAAATCAACTAATATTCCTTAAAAAAAAGCGGTACCGAGAGGAAGATTTTTGAATATCCAAAGAATCTTCGCGAACAAACTTTCGTTGGTGAGCACACCGTGGCTACCTGTACGAACACGCGCGTACAGCCTGCTATCGCGAGACCTCGTGAAATACATACCGTCGAATCGGCAGACCAATAACGCGGATACCTAGTCCGCCCACGTGGCACAAGAGGAGGAGAACACGTATTCGTGAACCGAAAGAGCGTGAGCGTAATTTCGCACGTCCGTGTACTGTACATACACAATACGTATACGTGTATACAGTGTGGTCCACGGTTTGAAACGTCGAGAAGATGGCGGCGAAGAGGGGAGGGAAACGAAGAAGGAAACGAGACACCGGTTTTCCAGCGGGTTGCATTCATGAGGCCGAATGAACGAACGGCCGTGCACACGCGAACACGAATTAAGCTTGTCCCCGAGCGTAAGCATGCGACTACACGGGGCCGCCGGTGTCCGTTCGCGATTTACACTGAATGGCCACGGTCACGTGGGTGTGATCGCGTAAACGTCGATACAGGCTGGTAGATCGGGAAAAATTAACGCGGCAGAAGCGTCGAGGAACGATCATTCCTTCCGTCATTAATCACGGTAACTTTGTAAGGGAAGTTCGTTAACCCTTTGCAAATGCTTCAACCCTTTCAGATATCATTGCTATCGCCATAAAGAGTCTTCTAACATTTACTACGATTTTTTCTTTTATTTTTAATATTATCTTTAAGATGGAAGACAGAGTAGAAGAAAGAAGAAAATTGGGGAGATTTAACCCTATTGCTGTCGTCGTTCACCCATCGCCATTTTTTTTTAAAATAACTTCTGAAATTGTCAAGTTTGCGTTCCCTTAATATCAGATGAAAAGTTTATTGTCCAAGTTCATATGACATGCTGGTATATTGCTTTGGGTCTTTTTTGACCCGAAGACGTTAATATACAGTTGAACAGAAGAGCGCACCGAGGTTAAAGGGAAATTTAAATTGAACAATGTTGCGTTATAGCGTACGCAAATACTTGAAAGCCTGTCGAGGCTGTTGGAACTGGTAAGCCTATCTATCTGTTTCACGGGTCCTGGTGAACGCGACTTTCACGGCTGCTCGACGCGTCTCATTTGCAACACAATGCACAAGGAAGTACGCGCTCGCTTTTCAATGGTCCCGGCTCTGACGTGCGTTTGGAGAATCAAAGGATCGATGTGCTATCTCTGTTTGACTTGTTTTTCAGGGGACCACCGGTTGGAGAGACAGAAATGTGGAGGGAACTTCCTTCCTGTCTGGAAGTCGGTGATAACATGTGCCTAATTAACAGATCGTATCTCTGTAATTATTTGGTAAATTTATCCTAAAAAATTCACGCAACAAGAAAATATATGTACAAATAACTATGCAAAGTTTGAAACTGCCACCTTGAACGATTCTTATTTTACAAAATCCTAAAGACACCCTACTTTTCACCCTTTAACAAAATAGCAAAGATAAGAGCCACCGAAACATGTGCATAATTAACAGATCATATCTCTGTAATTATTCAATCAATTTACCTAAAAAAATTCATGTAACACGATAAGACATGTACAAATAAATATGCAAAGTTTCACACAGTCAGCTTGAACGCTTCCTATTTTACAAAATCCTAAAAACACCCTACTTTTCACCTCTCAAGATAGAACGCTTAAAATAAAAAATGTTACTACGGACAATTACAAGTAAAATCGTGGAATAAACGATCCCCCTATGTATCCACGGCAATTACACGATCAGGTGATACAGATTCGAAGCGTGTCTACGCCTACTCCCTCGATCGGAGACAGATTGACTCCACTACGTCCCTTGCGTAACGTACACGCACGTCAGCCTTCCATTACCAACTTAACGACCATGATTCCGTATTAATTACACCGTGAGGTGTCGTCGTAAAGTGCCCGGAAAGGACCACCGAAAGTGTGCAATGCTCGTATACGAGGTGCTCGAAAAGCACCGGACAAATCTCGAAGGAAGGTAAGCTCGCTGCCCGGTTGCTCGCGGCCAGAATGCACACTCGTACGGTGTGCAAACGTGAAACGTACGCGAAACGGCTCGCGGATACGCGTGCGCTCGCCCACGCTCGCTCCTACACGCCGTCTCTCCTTCCACGCGGCGACACTCGGCCGTGCCTCGGTTCATTCAGTCGTTCGAATCCTTCTTTCATTCAAGGCTCGATACACTTCGATCGCGGCGCATGCACGAGCCGCACCGTTCGTAGACTGCCACGCGTATATGCACGTGTAATACCAGGCTTGCACAAGTTTCCAACGAAACGTAGGTATTGCATGTACGTGAACTTAGGGTTTCGAAGGTTTGCTAATGTGGAGATGGACACTGTGTGTACTTTTAATCACACGCTTTTTTCTTTGTATTTTTGTGAATTGATTTGGGAGATATTTGGAAACTCTATTTGTGTGATTTGGAATTTTGCTTTCGTTTTAATTTGACACCCCTTGTGTGTAATTTTGGTCACATGTTTGCCTTTGTATTCTTGTGAATTAATTTTGATCAATTTTGCAATATTACTTTGTGGATTTGGAATATAAGTCTATTCGTGATTTGGAATTTGGTTTCGTTTTAATTTGACACCCCTTGTGTGTAATTTAGGTCAGATGATTATCTTTGTATTCATGTGAATTAATTTGGATTAATTTGGAATGTCTATCTTTTTGGATTTGGAATGTAAGTCTATTCGTGATTTGGAATTTGGCTTCGTTTTAATTTGACACCCCTTGTGTGTAATTTAGGTCACATGTTTGCCTTTGTATTCTTGTGAATTAATTTTGATCAATTTTGCAATATTACTTTCTGGATTTGGAATGTAAGTCTATTCGTGATTTGGAATTTGGTTTCGTTTTAATTTGACACCCCTTGTCTGTAATTTAGGTCAGATGATTATCTTTGTATTCATGTGAATTAATTTGGATTAATTTGGAATCTCTATCTTTTTGGATTTGGAATGTAAGTCTATTCGTGATTTGGAAATTGGTTTCGTTTTAATTTGACACCCCTTGTGTGTAATTTTGGTCACATGTTTGCCTTTGTATTCTTGTGAATTAATTTTGATCAATTTTGCAATATTACTTTCTGGATTTGGAATGTTGGTTTCGTTTTGAGGGACGGTTTGCTGTTCCCTCCTTTCTTATTTATTTCCAATGTATGATCTTTATTGTATAGGTGATAAAATAACGGTGCAAAGTTGAGCCTTAACTAGAATTACTATTACGTCTAATTTGTATTTTGTACGAAAATAACACAAGAAGAAAGAAAAAAGAAGAATATGGAAGAAAGATTTGAGGACAGAGACGAAGAGGATTTAATTGTCTCAAGTATAGAGAGTACCTCGTGCAATCTGAATTGCTAGAAGAGAATTGCACTTCACTTTTCCATCGATTATTTAATTTGACTTACGACAAACGAGAAACAAAGCTAACTTCGTGCTTCGTCAAATACAAAAATGAGATCCAAGCAAAAAACGATCGCTAAAACATTCGAAGCACGAAATATCTCTCAGGCAGCACACGAATAATGGTCGCACCGTAATATCATCTTACCAATAACCAATATCAAGCTCCCTGCGCACTCGAAATATCTTTTTATCAAACCACACACGATATACGCAATTCAATCGAACGAGAAATAACAATAACACAATACACGCGTATTGCGGTCACGCAAGGGGTGTCTCGAAAGTATCGCCTTACTCCGACCAATTCCCACGACTCCTCGTCCCCCTCGTATCACTCCCCCCTCGGCATAAATTAACCTGCATAATTACTCGACGATTAAAAATCTCCCGAAGCGTGGTAATTAATAAACCGTCCGAGTGAACGTGAAACCTCCGAGGTATTCCATAATTCCCTAGTCTCTCGGTTGCTCCAATTTCACGACGATTTCTTCCACGATTCGTTTCTCCTCCCGTCGCGTTCTCTCCCCTCCCTCTCCTCTCTCTCTCTCTTACCCCGAAAGGTGAATTAATGACCAGCTTGTACCGACGTAATTGCGCGTTTTTTTCTCCGATAAAATCTGCCGCACGTACGCGCTCGCGGCGCCGTTAAACGGCCAAGCTCTCGCCCGATCCGATCGGTTCGATCGACTCGCTCGCTCGCTCGCGCGCGCGTGTAACACGCGCCTGTGATCGAGAGGGGAAGAAAAAAAAAAATCGGGCCAATCGATTGAACCTATAAAGCATCTATGTGCTGTGTCACGGAGCATGGAGCGGCAAATTGGACGATATATGTATATGTGTATATGTATCGGACCACGACGATCTCTATAACAATAACCGAGGCTCTCTCTCGATTACGCTGTTGCTTACACGTGTAGAGTGCATGTCGGTGTTTTATCGTTCGAGACGCGAGGTGTCGGTGCACAAGACCCCGATAAATGCACACACGACTCGGTTGTGCAACACACGGATCGCCCCGCGGCGAGATTGGTGCAACCTTCTCAGGAGGGTAACACGTAAAGCCAGCGTGAGCCGCGCGGCGCGCGAGAGAGGAAAGAACGGAACGGTGATACCGATTGAACATCGAATTAACCGGACGATTGGTGTGTAATTTTCACGTAATTAACGGCCCCGCGGGCTATCAGTTGCGGAACACTCATCATAGGCCACTTTGCCCGTTTGGTTAATTAAATTTTACAATCCGGCCTCGCGGCATGAAACGTCTGCACCGTGTCATTTCAGGGATATTTCCAAGCGGATGTGTATTCCGGTATTTTCCAATGATACTCTGCGATCGATTTTAGGTTTGTTGGTTATTTTAAGTACAGCGATCGATGTCTAGAGGAAAATCGAGTGTTTTCAAGTTAGGAGGAGACGTACGAACGATTTAACGTTTGTCACTTTTAAGGGGAGTAAAAAAGGAGACGAATTTTAGCATACTGGAAATTGTTTACGATTCGTTCACGGTTACGAGCTGTGCACGAAATATCGTTCGCCTTGAAACAGTGGAAGTTACTTTCACGATTTTCGTCGGTCGAGCCGCGACCTAATTAACAAACAGGAGAAACCTTTTCATCGTACTAACCGTATCAACTTCGTATCAGAATTTTCAACCCTCGGTATCAATCTTGTAGAATAACGAACATGAAAGATTCCACAAGAGTCGAGAACCTTCGTCCTTTATTTCTACAAGAAGAGGAACCAATTTGTCAAACTTCAGAAGTCACTATAGTATCTCGAAAAAAATTCAATCCTCGGTATCAACCTTATAGAAGATTCCACGCGAGTCTAACCTACAGAACTCTATCGTTTACTTCTCCACGAAGAGGAACCAATTTGTCCACCCTGAAAAATCACCGTAATATCTAAAAAAAAATTCAAACCTAGAAAACTCTTCATCCTTTATTTCTACAAGAAGAGGAACCAATTTGTCAACCCTAAAAAAATTACCTTAACGTGTTGAAAAAAATTCAACCTTAAGTATCAATCCTATAGATTCACGAACATAAAAGATTCCACACGAGTCTAACCTACAAACCTCTTCATCCTTTATTTCTACAAGAAGAGGAACCAATTTGTCCACCCTCAAAAATCGTCGTAAAATCTCAAAAAGAAAAAGAAGAAAAGAAAGCTAATCTCCAGCGAGCGATCGACAAATAATCGTCCCCGCGTTGGAAGCTCGATAAACCCAAGGTAGAAGGGAGCAGCGAACCGGCGTCTATTCCCACGAAACAGGAAAAAAGGCGAGGGATCGGCTTGTTACGATCGTTACCCGTGGACGAGGAGGTTGAACATCGGCGAACAACCACTCTTGCTCCTCGATTACCATCTCCTCAGCGTAGGTACACGTGTACCAACAGGCCATTGGTCCTACACTACGCACCAGGCCGCTCCTAGGCGTTTTTTCGCCGAGGGTATCTTACGTGCCCGAGATCATGGATCTCACGAGGGCGCTGAAAAGCGAAGCAACGCGACCAGACCAGACGAGACGCGACGTCCTCGACGTTTTATGCGTCCACGGTTCTGTTGTACGTGGCATGCGTTCACTACGTGTCTAGCATAAGATAACAGCACAGAGATACAGACAGTAGTTTCGTAGATTTTTACGCTCGCGAAATTCTCTGCTTTGGTTGTTCCTTTTTTTTTTTCATTCGCTATTTCTTCTTTTTTCTTCTTGGCCAGTTTCATTGAGTAACTCCTCGCGCTGTTTCACGCCACGCGAGATACGATTTATATACCGCTTACGCAAGCGGATCCACGATGGAGAAGAGAGAGAAAGAGAGAGAGAGAAATGGGGGGATTACGTGGAGTAAGTAAGTAGAACCGTGGGGACACCACGTTCTCGACCACGAGAAACGATAACGAAAGCTGCGCGGTGAGAAGACTGCATTCTGGTGAATCGAAGATCGAAGGCAAGTGGGATGATACGAGTGGGAAAAACAGGAAATGAATTCGAGCTCCGTTATGATTATACCAGCAATCGTGTGGAAGCGTTTATCGGGACGTGTTATCTGCCTCCGGATACACGCAGATTCGGATTATACAAAGAGCAGAGAAATTGTTTTCTGTTACCGAGGGATCATTGTGACAGGAACAGATGTAGAAAGCAAAGAGGCACGAAGTCGAAAATGTGGAGTGATGTATGTACAATATACGATTTATTCGAATATTTCCCATGATTTCGAATACGAACTGTTCATTCGGATAATTAGAATACGAATTCTTTATTTGGACAATTAGAATATTTTGGATAATTTCGAATACGAATTCTTTATTTGGGTAGTTCGAATAACTCGAATAATTTCGAATACGAACGTTTCCTTCGTGCAATTCGAATATCCCAAGTTTCACAGCCCTATTACAATACTTTCTATCCACATATATCATCTTTTTACGAGACAGAAATCTTGCAGGAGGGAAAAAAATTGGAAAGATCGAAGACACGTAGAGAAAGCATATTTGATTCACTATTGAAGTATATACCAAGAGATTTCCTTCTAGTATAGTTACTTTCTCCGAGCGACAGGAAATCGATCGTAAAAGCTCCGACCACTGGCTAAATCACCGAGGGCGATTTATGCTTCCTCTGCTCCATAGGAGGCGGAGGGAAGGTGTTTAAATAGATTTTTCCACTAGACAGTGAACATAGTGATTGGGAAATTAATAAGATCGCCAGACGGCGCCAGTTACAGATAATGGTTATCGAGAGAGTATTGAAACTCGCGTATATATACCCGATCCTCTTCCTTCGGGGTTTTACACCGCTTCTTCTGCCTCCTCCGTTACGCCTCTTATCTGGCGCGACGGACAAATACCGATTATCGAACCCCGCGAGAAAACGAGACATATTCTAGTAACAATAGGCGCCTGTAAATCAAGATACCCCTGGCATCAAACACCTACTCGCGTCAGTTCCGTTGCAAATTTAGCTCTGTGTCATCCGTTTCGTGGCAATCGCGCGATAAATCGCACAAATGAAACTCTTTCCGCGATATACAAACGCGATAACGAGTTAATTACACTTAATTCTAGGAAAGTAGAAAAACTGAGAGATTTTTCAATTTTCTCGATTTCGAAGTTTCGTCATAATTGCAGAAAATCTAAGAGACACGTTATCTGTGTATTTTCTATACCCTAATGAAAGCTAACTGCAATGTTAGCGAAACGTAGGAGCTAAGAAACCCAATTCAAATCCAGGAAACTCGATCGATAATTCGAACGTCGAGAAAATATTCGGTTGTGGAAAAAAGTTGATCCACTTTACATTTAAAAAAACATATTTGTGAAATTTCTCGTCGACGAAAAACGAGGAAAGGTAGTCAATATCGACTGGTCGTATCCTTTTTCGCGTGGCTCGTGTAAGATAAGGGGCGAAGCGATTAAACAATGTCGTTCCAGGTGAGCGTATTATCATTGCCAAAAACGGAGGCTGACGCGGCTGGTTCTCTCTGGTGTATTGCGTACATGCGCCACGCCCCCGCCCATATAACCTACGTGCATTACAAGCGCGAAGTTCGAATTCGGAAGTGGCGTAGGTGCTGAGGTCTGACTCAGAGAGTTGGTCTCTCGAGTCTTCTCGCTCGATTCTGTTCAATCGTATCCGGCTTGACTTGGTCAGGAATATCCGTGTTCGGTGAACGGTGGAATTTTAATAATGAAAAAAATGTGTCGCGTCTACTCTGCAGCTAACTAGAGTAAGTTACCGGCACGCCGAGGAATTTGCCTCACATTTCATACTAGGTAGCTCGTTAGCAAAGGCAAGAAACTCCATAAATAAACGGTGTCGTTAAATCCTTTTGCCTTTTATATCGCACCCCCCCCCCCCATTCAATTTAATATCGCTTAACTTTTTTTCTTTCGCTAGTGCAACTTTTCGTTCGTGTACTACACGTGCACAACTGTCTCGCTCGATAAATCGAATTGTTCATAAACGATAAAGACGATTCAATGTTAGCAATTGATCCGTAGAGCAAGCTGAACCGGAACAAGTAAAAATTCGTCGTAGAACGCTATTAAACGTCGTTAGGGAACATTAAACATTGGATTGAGATAAGGAGGATTCTTTTGTCGGTGTGAATGAGATTCGCCTCATAGGCCACTAACCTTGCCTTGGAGAGAGATACGGAAACTCTAGCGATAAACTTGACGACGTCGTTTACCTTTCGTCGGTAAAAATGTCGAGTAGTTCACTGGCGCGCCTAACTTCCGTCTTATTCAAGTGTAGACGAGAATTTTTCTGACAGCTACGTTTATACGTTTATATAGCTGATTATTTAGAACTCACCATTGTTGTAAACTTCCGCGTTCACTAGTGTTTCCTCGTCGTCTGTATCCGGTCCAAGTGACACTGGAGTGTACACGATCGAGTCCCTGGCTCTCATCCTGACGATTTTTTTTTTTTGAGGATTTATCTTTTCCTTTTACGATGCATTCGCGAATAACCTGAAAAAAAAATCGAAAGGTATTTGTGAAGTAAAATTGAGTATTTGTTACATTACATAGGCGTGTCAGAGGCGTGTTCTAATTAAATTAAAGCTTACTTTCTAAAAGTCTACGAAAAATACGAATAGATAGAGAAGAAGACAGAATAGTTCTAGGAATTTGTACGAGTAAAAGCAAAATAGCGGTACACCGACTTACAGGGTAGAATTCAAAGCTTGTCGAGCGTCTGCAGAACCACGCTATGACTCAGAACGCCGAATATAGTGTTTGCCGGGATTTCTTTAGATTTTTGACGAAAATACATTCTTCCCTGTGTGCACTTTCCTCCCCGTTAATTAAACTCAACGGAGATTGATAAATTCCAGGTTCACACAGAAGCTGTTTTAACACGCGCGCGTTTCTAGCCGCCATGTTGGATAGTTTTATCCCGCGTTTATTAGAACAATTTCCTGCGCGCGCATAGTTACCATAGTTACCGATAGCAAGTAAGTAATACGCAATGAAATTGAAAATGAGCATAACTCGTGTCGATCGTAAACCTACTATCTGTTTGCGTGGAAAGTATAAATAAAGTGACAAGAACTCGTTAATACCGTTACTCGATGTAATATCGCTGCGTGT
>NW_017100369.1:353280-369686 GCF_001263275.1 Habropoda laboriosa
TTCTCGTTGCGTGGTAATATTTTATACGGTAAAGAATCTCGTGGTATGCTTGTGTGTGTACTTGCCCATTTGCACATCAGGGGAAATTCTTCGAATTAAAATGATCTCTGTGAGAGTTCGAGCGTGACGATCGTAATGCACGGGGATATCGTTGATGATAATTTAAACGAACCGGAAGAGCTGCAGATTCAGGAGGTTAGTTGGAAATTTCTTCAGGTAATAAACGTCTGGTTTATTTATTCGTCAGTCCCCTTCAATGGCCGTGCAAACGTTATGTACGTTGTCCCATATGTTTTTCGTGTACTCCTTCGGCTGACATGTGCGTCCTTGTACCAAAAATGGCAACCCCTCCCGAATTTAAGTCAAACAAGCTAACTCCTGTTTCACGTTTTGTGCGTGTGTGTATGTGTGTAGAGTGCTCGACGAAATACTTTCTCAAGAAGAAAGTCAGTGATGTTCCTTCTTGGTTACGTTTCTGAATCATTTGCTTTGAGTTTCAATATTGTATCGTAAAGTGTGACAAGTATGAGATACATAAAATTTTCTTGATTAACAAATTTATCGAAACGAACGATTCATTTTTCCCCTAGCAACCGGTTTCCTCGTGGATGTGCCCACGAGGCGTCTTCGTGTTCGGGATCTATTTCGAGTAAGACGACCGCCGTCGTCTCGACGCACCGGTAGACGTCATTCTTCCGAGATGCGATCACCGTAGGAACGAACGCCTCGTTATGTCTAAGAATGTACCAGCTGTCGGTACATGACTTCGTCGCGTCGTTGCGAAATGCAAATATTGTGGTAACTTCCCTTGTTTCGGTTAAACTTTTTCGTTTCCAATTTTCTAATAATTAAGTTTTCGAATTTTTAAACTTTCGAATATTCAAATTTCAAATATTCAAACCTTCAAATATTCAAATTTTCAAATATTCTAACTTTCAAATTTTCAAACTTTCAAATATTTAAACTTTCAAATTTTTAAATATACAAACTTTCAAATTTTCAAACTTCCAAATGTTCAAACTTTCCAAATTTTCAAATAACCAAACTTTCAAATTTCCAAATATTGAAACTTTCAAGCTTTCAAATCTCAAATTAAAAAATTTCCAATTTTCCCCTCACTTTGGAAACCGGAAGTCCTCCGCGGCTAAGCACCGGAAGACCATCGCGTTCGATCTTCCCCATTGGAAAAACAATTTGACTCGTGCATTTCCTTTTGATAGCTAATTCGGGCGCGTAATTTCCCCCGCAGCCTTTGTAGACCTCGAGTCTGCGGATGCACGTGTATACACGCGGCGCACAGAGCGGTGGTTGTAACCACGCCTTTAGGTTCGCGGGGGGTCTGGCTTGGCGGCGGGTATACATGGAACAAAGAAAACGAAGAGAGAGGGCTTAAATATCTCGCTGCTCGATTTCTGCGAACCGTTCCAGGAATCGATATTTTTAAACCCTTGCATTTAGAAGCGCACAAACGGAGATCCGACTTGCTCGACGTCACTCGACCGTCTGGGAAAATTCTTTCTCTACACGCGTCTTGCACCAAACCAATTTTTTTTTGTTTCCATTATCAGGTAACAATCTTCGATACTCCCCCGACAATTGCAACGAACGGAAGAGCACAACGAGAAAAAAGAATTCTTCTATTCTTAGGAAGACACTCTCTCCCCACTTCGCGTTCTTTCTTCTCCTTCAGTTTCGAGGAGAGCAAACGAGAGGAAATGATCGATTTTATTTTACTTTTTCCACGTTGCTTTTTCTTCCCTCTCTTCACGAAACACGGCGCCTCGAAATCGTGTCGGTTGACATAGAAATAGGAGAACGTGTCTGTTCGTGCGAAAAAGGGTATCGCGGAAATTCCTGGCCACCCTGATCCCTGAACAAATGTATATATAGGATGTTAACGAGAGATTCGTCGCTAAAATTAAAACGACGGAAGAGACGGGCTGGATAACCGATCGGTTTCAGGGTGAAAAGTATACGAGAGTTGATACGCTTAGTGTTAAACAGACAGAGAGAACGATACAGTCTGGGGAACGAAATAATTCACGCGATCGCACGCGATTGTTGTAATTGATGTGCAACTGGCTACGCTAACGACAGGATGCAAGTGTACAGCATCCGTTTCATTCTAGATCCTGTCAATGATGAGTTCTCACGAGAAACGCTCGTTTCCCCTTCCTCCGGAATTGTCATTGTTTATTACGCTGTATTAAAAATAATATTCCCAAATTGTCGTTAAAAGTATGCAAGCAGTGATCAAGTATACAAGGTGATTCGTTAGAAACAGACCACCTTAAACGTACATGAACGGTATGGATCTTCGGCGTTTGCCACTGTTACATATTCCGAGAGAAGATAAATGGTACAAAATATTTTTGGAGCTTACATCATTTACCACTTCAATTCCTCTAATTATAAAAGTATTGCAACACCCGATATAATTTGAATACAGGTCGCCATTCGATGATGTATCCACATCTTGCCTCTTTCGCTAATGTACACTTTTACCATATCGCTACCACGAAAGTTATTAAGGTGGTCTGTTTCTAGTGGACCACCCTGTATATAAAAAAACACGCGAATCTTTACAAAATTCCTCCCAGAAGAGGAACCCTTTCTGCTCCATTTCATAATGTCCAACAAATTTCTCTGTATCTTGGAAACATCTTTGGATATTAAGGCTGTTTCTAACGGACCACCCTGTATATAAAAAAACACGCGAATCTTTACAAAATTCCTCCCAGAAGAGGAACCCTTTCTGCTCCATTTCATGATGTCCAACAAATTTCCCTGTATCTTGGAAACATCTTTGGATATTAAGGCTGTTTCTAACGGACCACCCTGTATATAAAAAAACACGCGAATCTTGACAAAATTCCTCTCAGAGGAGAAACCCTTCCTGCTCTATTTTACAAGTTCCAATAAATTTTCCTGTATATTGGAAACATCCCTGGACATTAAGGCTGTTTCTAACGGACCACCCTGTATATCAGAAAACACACGAAAATTCACAAAATTCTTCTCAGAAGAAGAACCCTTCCTACTCTACTTTACAAGGTCCAATAAATTTCCCCGTATATTGGAAACATCCTTGGATATTAAAGGCTGTTTCCAGTGAATCACCCTGTACACGAAGAAACACACGAATCTTCAGAAAATTCCTCGCGGAAGAGGAAACCCTCCCTGCTCTGATTTATAAGATCCAATAAATTTCCAGGCTTTCCACTCCTCGTGGCTTCTCTCGGGCAACAACTCGACCCTCTCGAGTTGAACGAACTTGGCCGGTTCCGTGGCAGGGACCTGAACGACACCCTTGACGCCTCAGACGCCACTCACTAATTCCCTGCCCTTTGCACCCACGCACGCACGCACGTATGCACGCATGCACGCACGCACGTGCCTGCAGGCTAATGCAATAACGCGGTCGGAACTTTCTGTCAGGGGCTTAGCCCTGTTACCACGTGGTTTATGCGCGTGCTGGGCCCAGAAGGTGACGAGAACATACGTGAATTGCCACCGACGTTACTTCCTGGTTATATTTAGTCCCCCCGTGTACCGTCAAAGATCGAATTTCTTCACGGGGGACGCCGATAAACCGGTCGAACCCGCCGAATCAGGCTGTCTTCGACGTCGACGATCGACATCGTTCGGTCAACATCTCGCTCTCTCTCTCTCTTCGAGCATCTCTCGTGGAAACAAATATAGAATCAGATGTTCAGGTGTTCCCCCTATTTTCAGAGGAGGAGATGCTTCGAGGCTTTTTCATCGAGCTTTTTTCACTTTCTAAAGTGGAAGTCCCTCCTCACCCTCGCACGGTTGACGTTAATGCGGGGCACGCGCGCCTCCGGAATGACGGACACGTGCTCCTCTGTGTATGAAATTGTCAAACTTACTTACAAGGAGGAATGGGGAACATCCGTCTGGTGCGTTTCTAGTTGCGCGTGTGATTAATACGGGCACCTTTAAAGGGACAAAAAAAGTGTTTGAACGATACGGTGAACGGAAGTGGGGCTTCCTTCTGTTGCTAAATATTGCAATTGCTCGAGAAATTGCATTTTACGCTAATTGCAGGTTTAGTTTAACGGTAGGTCTGAGATAAAATGGTATTTAGCAGAAATTAAGGAAATGTTTCCAGGTGACTATTCCTAAAGGAAGATGATAACAAAGGATCCAAAGATCTTTAAGAATTAACGATGCACCGATGCATCGTCTTCGAGGAAGCGAATATTAAGGGAACGTTTGTGCACAGGGTGAAACCAAAATAGGTGAACAACCTTTGGCATCGTATTCTACTCTTCGTAAGGATGAAAAGGAGCTTTCTGAAAAGCTCTCTTCGCAGAAATCTACTCCGAATAAAAAAAGAAGAAGCGAGAATGCAAAGTTACTCGTGCAAAGTTTCCACGTATACGAAAATCACTTATATCTCGGAAAGAAAGAGCTTCCGGGCCTGTGTTTACACGCCATTTTTCCATCCATTCGCCCACCTATTTCACTCACACCCTGTATACTCCAGCCTTATCATCGTCCACAGCAAACAACTAAAATCTGGAACGATCTCTCGCTAAAATTGAACACATCTAGGTCCAACTTATCAACACCTAAAATAATTCTCCTCCAATTTACCGCCTGCTCCATTCCCCAACGCTATTAGTCCTCTGACCCACATAACAGACACCGATTCTCCACGGCGACATTTCGTCGCGTTCACGAGTAGTATTCTTATCGAAGTCATTCGTCATTTTTCCACGTAGGAGGATGTCTAACGAGATCGGGCACGCGTCCGCGAGTCTGATGCCTCCTCCGGCTGCTAAGCAAGAGGGTGCCTGGCACCAGCTAACTGTTCGCCGCTGACAAAAATAGCGCCCGGGTGCCGTTGTACCTACGGATGCAACGAGCATTACCATCGACAGAGGCAGGAAAGAAGAAGGGAGAGAAGAAGAGGAGAGACGGTCGGGATTTAGACGTGACGGCCGCCCTTCGGCACGCAAAAGGGACGTTGTTCCACGCTTCTATCGAGGGATCGCTGCTTGGATAGAGGAAGCTCTATTTCCGGTCCACATCCGTGGCCCTCGAGGCAACGCTGATCGTCGCTCGATATCCAACGCGATTAGAACGCGTGCAGGAATTTATCTCGAAGGTTTCGCGGAAAACTCGTTTCGAACGGGTTTTCTGCAATTTTCTTCGCAGGATCTGCCTGTAGCCTTTCTGATCAGCTGATCGGTCACGGATTCCCTTTGCACTTTTTTTCGGGGCAATTAACGATACTCGATGTTGTACATCTGACGAGGAGTAAAAAGGTTTCGCTAAAGAAGAAGAAGAAGAAGATTAAGTTTTGTCGTAAGGACGAGGAATTTTAGCCAAGAGAGAGAGAGAGGAGGATCTCCTTGAAAGGCATGCGGAGAACGCGGTCGATCGCCATGAAAAAAGGACTCACGAACAGATTCGCTTTTTTCTTTAGGAAGCACAGATCGAACTGGTCGAAAGCTCGCGAGTAATGCAGCGAAAAGAGACGTATCGAACACAAAAGCTTACCGGTGTGTTTCAGCCTCGAAATAGCAGCGTCGGGACGTCGACTCTCGGCTATCCCGCGTTCCACGGTGCAACGACACTTTTCCTTCTTTCTCCTCGTTTTCTTCTTCTTATTCTTCTTCTATGCACACGATCCTCACGAAGAATCTTCTCGCGTAATTTATAAGCGAAAAAAAAAGGGAGAGAAATACTTTCGACGTTTTTCTTCTCTTTTTCCTTAACGAGTAAAAGGTTAATACCGAACGTCGTCGCGTTCGATAAGGAGTTAAATAAATAAATAAATTAGAAGATAGGTACACGCGGTCGAACGTCGATTATTCGAGCGTCGATCTGAACGCTGGAACGCCCCCGACCCTCCATTCAGAGGAACACCGAACTAGTCGACGCGTTTTCAACGACTGCACCACGTTCCCTTGCACTCGTCCGCCCCGAGCCAAGGCGAAGCTCTCGTTTGTCCAGGAGCTTTTTTCTTCCTCGTTGCTTTCCCCACCCTAACTTTACACTCGGGCTTTCCCCTACTATTCCCTTAATCTGGGGATGCAACGCGCAGCTGAGACTTCGATATTATTCCTAACTCCTCGGAGTGACAGTTGTTTTCAAGTCTTCCGACGATTTTTGCTCATTTCTTCAATTTAAAGGACAAAGAAATTTTTCTAATCCCAAAATTTTCCCTTTTTCCTAATATTCTTCTAATCTGAGTTTGTGAAACCAGTGAATTTTCCGACCTTTCCATTTAAAAGAAAAGAAATTATTGAAATTTTTCTGTTTTCTTAATGTTCCTTTGATCTGAGGTTGGAAAGACAGTGAATTTTCCGGCCTTTCCATTTCTTCCGTTTAAAAAACAAAGAAACTTTTGAAATTTTTCTAAGCTCCCCCCTAAAATTTTCCTGTTCTCTTAATACTCCTTTAATCCGAGGTTGGAAAACAATAAATTTTCCGACCATTCCACTTCTTCAATTTAGAAAACAAACTTGAACTAATCTACTTGCAAAAGAAACTACTTTTTAAAGAAAAATTCCTCACACGTTTCCTCGTTCTTTGTCAGAAACCCGTAATCGTCGTAGTAAACTGAAGTATAAACGACGTTCGTAGGGAGTGTTCGAGTAGTCTGACCATAACAGAACGATTCACTTAAGCGTATCCAGAGATCCCCGGAGTATGAAAGAATTTATTTACGAAACTGTTCGAAAAACCGTGTCGGTATCGGTAGCTCGGTAGCTACACTCTCAGAGATCCTCCGCCCTGCAAATACCGCTAGCTATTTTTTCCAAGTTCTTCTTCTTTGTCTCCCCGGTGGCTTGCATATCCGCCGGAACTAGAGGCGTACTTTTTTCACATTCGTCTGTCGTCGAGCCACGACACCAGCCATTCCTCCCTCCCTTCAAAGAGGGTAATTCCGAACGTAAGACAAAGGAGGAACACAAATTCATCCAGTTTACGTCTCTTTTTTCATTTTGTTAATTCATAGTACGTGTGTGTGTGTGTGTGCATAATTCGAGAGTATAGATGTGTGGGTGACAGGACGATGAAAGCAACGTGGGATCATCTCTTTATTCGTCTGAACATCGCTGTAAAAATTCCTAAGCCGCTAATTTAGATCATCGAGGAAGGATCTGTTCTTTGAAGCCGCACACTCGCGGAACCATTAATCCTGATATAACTGGACTCCCTTTGAAGAGACATTAGCAAATGTGCATGTCAATGAAGTTCTGTTTGTTCTTATACACCGGTCCCCAGGAGCCGTACTTGTCCTTTTTGTTCGTCGACTGTTGCTGCTGCTGCTGCTGCTGCTGCTGCTGCGATTGCTGCTGATATCCTGACGATGCGTTTCCATTTTTGTCCTTGCTGCATATTAAATATCAAATAATCTTCATTCAGTCACCATCGATATTTTCATTTCATTTTATCAAATTTTACTATTCTTATTTTGCTTAAATAATAATTTTCAATTTAATATATTTGTGTTCAAATATATCATTTATAATTTTTTTTAAATTTTAGTATCCAGGAAAATTAAATAAAATTATTTCTAATATTTTTCTAATTTTAGTATCGAGGAAAGTTGAATTAAATTATTTAAAATATTAGTCTCGAATTTGAAATTATGAGGATATTGCAAAATTGAAGAAAATTGAAAAATCTTAGAGATAATCGTTTAAATGTACCTGAAATTCTCGTGAGGTCCCCTAATGGCGCTATTCTGTATTTTAGTGTGGCCCATTTTTCTCTCCTGCTGTTCCTCCTTCAAAATTACCACGCTCCTCTTCTATATTCGTTCAAGACCAATCTGAATCGATGTTCCGGCCGATTGTTGACGAAGCGATTGCTCGAATTTAGTACCTGAAGCTATTCAGACACTGTACTTACTGTCAATCTAAAGTGTCCACCTTTTTTGCTACCTTCGAAAGCAATAATTATTCCCCTGTTATTAACCGTTCCTTATTCTATTTTCAAGGCTATTTTCCGCTTATTAGATACGCAAGACACTCACTCTACGGTACGTGATGCAAATGAACCAGAACTAGCAATTCTAAACGATTGCCAGTGTTACCTCGTCGACTCCCCTTGCGAGTACGTAGGTTTTTAGCGAGCCTGTTGATAAGAAGAAGAAAAAAACACGTTCAAGTACCATTAATACGTAATTTTGCAAATCTTCACGATCCCTACTTCCTCGTTATTTTATCCAAGAAACACACCGATTACTCTAATTCAACCATTTAATCCGAGAAACTTCTTGGTATTCTAATTTTTCGAAGAAACGTCGATTAAGAAGAAAGAAAAAAAGAAGAAGTGATTTATAATCGTGCAAAGGATACCGGTAAACAGGTTCTCAGGGGACCCACCCATCGATCTTCACCCAGTACTATTCCACATCGTCATCGTTTCGAAAGAAATTAATTCGACCCGATTTTCACAGTTAAAAAAGCTGTTACTACGAAGAAGACGACCGTGTGGTGCACGTAGCAGAGAACCTGTTCTCGCGTGTCTCTGCACTTACCTAACACTGGCTAAGAATGTCGGGGAGTTTCCTTGACAGTCCAAGACTTTGCACCTCATCGACACATAGGTCTTCTCGAGATTTCCACGAAACACTGTCACGGTTCTGTTCGATTACAATTTTTCCCTCGACGTTGCTCCAACTGATCTATCCCACTGATTTTCTCTTTCGAAATTTTCGAAGATTCGACAGAAACAGGGAAAATTTTCAAGTAGAGACGTCGACACGAGGGCCTTCAGGAGGACTGCAGGTTCTCCGGCGATCTCGTCGCCTTTTACATAGTCTCTGCGTGTCCCCTTCTTCGCGAATCGTGCCTTCAGGTGTCGGTCGAGTGGGGATCGATCTCGATCCCCGTGTGTAAACGACAAAATCGTTAATCGATCTCACGTTTAATAGTCACGTTATCGATCTACATACGTCAATTAACTAGGTTGCAATTGATATATTTGTCGAGGAAAAACTGTGCATAAATTGTCTCGAGAGAGGAGAGACGTGTTGCAAAGTGGTATTTTTAAACATTGTAATTTTCACCGTGAAAGAAAATAATTCCCGGTAATAGAACGAATTTCGTGGAAAATACGAGGATATAAATTGTCGAACGTAGTGTGACACGGTTATATTTCTTTCGAGACGTAGAAATCGTAGTCGTATCTGGACCAGAACTATTATCATTCCTCCGAAAAACAAACTGCGCGCTGTTCGAGGGCGTAGAAAAATGTCCGACCAAGGCTTCGTCACTGCTGAACTAACGTTAGTGTGAGAAATGGGACGCATAATGGTCGTAAAGGGCTGGGCACTTTGTTCTTCTTCCCGTAAATTTAACGCAGCGTCGATATTTTTAAGGAAACGATCGAATTTGTAACATGGATGCTTTTGTTTTTATTTGGACCGGATGAATTTCATCATGGCGGATTCGACGAATTCGCGTCTAATATTCGCAAGCACAGCGCAATATTCGCGACCAAGTCGTCGGTGTACAGGCCAATGATAAATAAATTATACATTCAGAGGGAAAATGGAAAAAATAAAGGCGCGTAACCTGTAAATGCAAACTAGAATCTGATGCAACATCAATCTGCTATTTCAACAGGTTATTACTTTCAGGACAACCGGAATTCTTTGACCAAATACCAACGAGAAAAAGTTAAATTTCGCGTGTTTTCGAACGATTCGTAAATACGAGGATATTTTTCTAATGACTCGATATAGTAGGAAGTGGATCGAACTTTGCTGACGTGGATGTCGAAGATGTTTGCCTGTATACGAAGATTGCTCAACGAAAATAAAGTTTGTATTTCAAAAAGGTGTTATTTACAATAAAATAAAATATACAGTGTATAAAATATAAATAGAATTTTGATTTTATGTATAACAATCCTACTTTCTGGGTGGATATGTTTATCGCGTGCACGGGAAACGATGTATAAATTTAGTAGAATATTTTTATTTTACAATTGTTGGTAGATTATCGATCTATCTGGCCTCTACCACTTTATGCTTGCTTCCTGGACTCAGGTTGATCAATTGGCTTGAATTCTCTGCCAGTTCAGCGATACTGACTCTACCACGCTGTTTCACAAATTTTGCAACAGCTTCAAGTTCTTCCTGAGAGATATAAATGAATTTCCCTCTGTCATCAATCACTCCAGTTAAATTTCCAGTTGCTTGCAATTCTCGAATCCTGTCTACAACACTTGCTGTCTTTAAACCAAAATGTGCAGCCAAGTCTTCCAGAATTACCACTTTGTTCTCTTTAATGTACTGAAGAAATGACTCCAATAAATTCTCTTCGTTCTCCTTCTCTTCTTGGTCATAACCCTCCTCCTCTACACTGAATGCTTCTTTCATTTTCAAGTATTCTTCGTGTTCTCTCCTTTCTTTCTCCTCTCTTGCTTTCTTTTCTGCCTCCTCCTGCTTCAATTCGTCTTCTCTTTCTTTTTCATATTGCTTGTCCCTCTCTTCTTGGAGAAGCTGATCTCTCTCTCTCTGGACCTTCTTCTCTGCTTTTGCTGCCAATTTTGCTCTCTTCTTTGTACCCATCTTGTGATCAGGTATGGTTGGCTTCTCATCTGCCTCGTCATTTGCTTCATTTCCAGATCTGTCATCATCTTCTTCCACTGGTTGAATGGCAGTTGTTGCTTGCATACGACGTCTAGCATTTCTCTGACCAGCTGCTCGTCTCACTGGCCTACCTTGTGCAACTCTTTCCGCTGCATTTGCTTGTTTTTTCTGTCCAGCTATAACATAGTCGGAAAAAAAACAAACATTTGACGTTTTTCCGAAATGTCAAACACTCAGAAAAAATAAATAACCAATCTGAGCATGTATTTCTGACTAATACATGAAAATATTGACTCAGGATTTGCAAGCAATGACAAAACGTTTGTTTCATAATAAATTATTAGGTTAGGAATGCGAGAGATTATAATCAAGGCGGTATTTTATTGGTAACATAAGAGAAATTACGCAGGCGAAGAACATACCGGATCTACGTCCCAAGAACACTGTACAAATGACAATCAGTACAATAATTAAAGCAGCAAGAGTTGCTAACAACGTGACGTCCATTTTTTGTTTTTTATTTTTCTCTTTGGTTTTCGATTATCGAGAAAGTTGCTATCGATAATGCCTAGCAGCGCCCCGTACGTGAACCTGACCGATTGTTTTCGAAGGTGACGTGTGCTGTGTGTGCTTTCACGCAGAATTTTCATTCGTAATTTAAGTTTTGCTGTGTTCGTAACAGCAGTGCGTGTCGATAACCATGTTAAAATACGGTAGTACACTTTTCGTGCTCTTGTGTGTCTTTGAATATGGCACGGGACTTTATTTTCACATTGCTGAGACTGAACGAAAGTGTTTCCTCGAGGATATACCAGATGAAACGACTGTTTTAGGTACGTGAAATCTACATGTTGATAAAAGTGGAGTTAGTTATACGTCTGTGCTACAATTTTCACTGCAAACTTTTGTTCTTTTCTACGCAGTAAATTATAAGGTCGAATTGTTTGACCCGAGAACCGGCGGATTCGCACCAAGCAGCCCTGGAATGGGCATGCACGTGGAAGTTCGCGATCCAGATGACAAAATGATTCTTTCCAGAGTGTATAGTTCGGAAGGAAGAATTTCGTTCACTTCTCACACACCTGGCGAGCATGTTATTTGTTTATACTCTAACAGTAGTGCTTGGTTCAGTGGTAGTCAACTGGTATGACAACATGATATATGTATTGATTCATAATTGTTTGAATGTTTGACATAATCAAATTTGTTTTGTTATGCAGAGAGTGCATTTGGACATTCAAGTTGGTGAACATACTATTGATTATGCCAACACAGCTCAAAAGGAGAAGTTTACTGAATTGCAGTTGAGGATACGTCAGCTCCTTGATCAAGTGGAACAGATAACAAAAGAACAAAATTACCAGAGGGTAATTGATTGTTTTAGTAGATTTTGACTGTTTCATTGTGGAAAACATTGTGTATGTTGCTTTTTCTTTTTTAGTACCGGGAGGAACGTTTCAGACAGACTTCTGAAAGCACACACCGCCGTGTGTTCTGGTGGTCTCTCACTCAGTCTGTACTTCTGGTAATTATGGGTGCATGGCAAATGAAACACTTGAAGAGTTTCTTTGAAGCAAAGAAATTAGTGTAAAAGGAGAATTTACTCCTACTAAGATTAGTAATTTTAAAAAGACTCATTTTTTCTTCTTATCATACGAAATTCTCAATATAATTTATTAAGAAGGGAAGGAAAGAATAAACATAAACGTGAAATAATTCGTTTTCAAACATTTATACTTTCCATATACAACCAGTTGGGGTGTCACTGCATCTGTTTATTAATTAATATATTCGATCAACAATCGATCTTTGTATGTAATAAATAAATGTATGGAGTGGATTTTCATAGAAATAAAATATTAATTTTCAAAAAAATTCCTGGTTATTTTTTTCCCTCATGTATATATAGATTTGTCGTAATTTGAAAGACGACCGTATTATATTGACGTACATGCGAACCCGCCTTTAGGTGCAGTCGATAACACATTGTGTCAGTTTACACGTGAGGTATGTAGAAGTAATGCATTTAATGGAAAAGTACTATTGATATCGGTGCAATTTAAAAGTGTTTGATAAAGGCACTTCTGGCCAAAATAAACAACATTATATAATTGAAGATTCAATAGGAAATAACAAAGAATATTATGTTCTCATTGCGACAAATATTACGATGTGGAACGCGACTAGCTTTCGCAAAAGAACCTATAAAGTTACATCAGATCGCAATAATTCGAAAAGAAAAATTCAATGTCAATCGTTACGAACGTGCTTTCGTACATACAGGTACAAACCTTTGTGAAGCACCTCAAGAAAGTAACAACGAGCAGGATAAGAAAAAAGTGCTTGGAAAAGTCGAGGGGAAGATAAAAGTGATGTTTACATGTAAAAAGTGCAATTATCGGAATGGGAAAATTATATCGAAAATAGCTTATGAAAAAGGAGTAGTTATAATTCGTTGTGACGGTTGTAAAAATAATCATTTGATAGCTGATAATCTTGGATGGTTTGCGGAACTGAGGAATAAGAATAACATCGAAAAACTAATGGCGGCAAAAGGGGAGACCGTTCGAAAGGTGCAAAATGACATCGATGGTTACATCGAGATTGTCGCTAAAGCTGAAAATGACTTGATACAACATAATAAAGGGTGGAAACAAGATTTATCCGACGAACAAATAGACGAGCCACGTGTTCAGTATAAAAAAGTGGGAACACCAGAGGAAACATAGGGAGTATTGTTGAAGGGAAGACTCTTTATTTTGACAAAGTAAATACGAGTGTAAATACTTCTAAATTTATTGTATACTATGTGTGTTTTTTATGCTATGTTAAACTTACAAGTACATATGAAAAAAAAATAATATCCAAAGTTTGGTAAATATCGAAAGACTTAAAAGTGTGTTTGTTGATCCTTCAAATAATAATTGTTAAAAGAAACAGTGTTGCTTTCATTGTGTATGTGCACCATGTGTTTCTTTAATTGTATTAAATGTAAATAATACTTCTAATATGTACAATTTGGTAAAAAATATATATTCTTGAATAAAGTTTCTCAGATCTTATGAAATTTCTATAAGACTTGCCTCTTTATTGAATGCAACAAATGTTCATGTAACTTTTTATGGAAAAAAAAAAAAGCTATGATTGAGTGTAATATCAATAAAATTTAACTTCATTCATAAAAAATGGTAGATCTTGGCACATGTCGAAGTTATATGGCAAGTTTTAATTGAGAAAACATTGAATACTTGCATGAATATCAATTAATATATATACATAATACATTTTTTATAAAAATGTTTTTCAACAATGAAATATATGGAACATAGTTAAATCTTCTATAAATGTGTATATATTATACATATGTATGTATATAAAATATATAGTACTAGAAACAAAAGGAATGACTTATTGCTTTTATTCCTTATCATGCATATATAAATTCTATTATATATCTTGAAAAAATTTATATTGTCATAAACTTTAAATATCTCTGAAGGCACAACTTCTGTTGAACTTGCAACAGTATTATAATAGGGGACTATGAATAATTATGATAATAATATTATAGATTAAAGATCTCTAAGTACACCAGATATTGGAATGACATGCAAATTCAATTTTTTAATTCTGCTTGACTTTGTCATTAAACTATATATTGTGATATAAGCCACTATATGTTTCTGTTGCAATCAGTCATTTTGATAGTGTTAAAATACTAATGTTGAAATTTTTTTCGTAATAACGTCGATAAATTTACTTCTAATATTCATTAGACAGTATGTTTAAAAGTTATTAGAATATGTAAAATCATTTTCTTTCTAAAAATAATTATTTCTACATAATTGACAGTGATTAAAAAGACTAGTGTTTCTTAAACTAATCTTTGCACAGAACAAATGTCATTTCATTTCTGCACTTCCGTAACATGGTTATAAAATATCAGCATTTAACTTCATATTATTCAGCACAATAAGAATCAACTTATCCTAGTCATAAGGCAGACTAGTACTCTTATCATTTTCGAGAGTTAAGAATCTCTGAAGTAGAAGTAACCTAATATATTCGTAGAGTTGGAATCGCTATTAAATGTAATCATTTTGGATCTTTTATACCCTTTTTGGTTTTGATACAATTGCATATTCGCTATTATTAAAAACTTTATGCTTTGGACCCATACTGCTGTTGGTAGACCCAGTTTCAGAATGATTCGTTTTCTTTCTAATAACACCATAACCAAGGTGACTATCATCTGCTAACCTAACAGCGGACATATCTTCGACAATATCATAATTAGACCATGCGGTATTAGTATCGACTACGGAAGTATTTAGGGAAACATTGGAATGTGAATTTTGAGAAGCACTGCTAAAATTTCCGAATTTATATGTACCCTTTTGATTAATTTTAGTAGCAGAGCCGAAATGCTCCAACTTATCGTAATCAGGTTCGTCATTGGGTTTACAAGGCATATGGTTCATCGTCGCCGAAGTCACTGGATTATCCGTAATACTAGACTTACTCTTTGACGAGCTTTGGGACGACATAACAGGCATCATTGTTTCATATTGAAAATCATCCTCGTTTTCTTTGTCCTTGTCGCTATGTATCAACGAGTTTGGTCTTTCTGTGTGATGTATATTATCAATACCATGCGTTTTCCAAGCGTCATTTCTTACTTCTACTAAATCATAAGGGTGTCTCTCTTCATCATCAAGTATGGAGCTTCCTATTGTTTTCTGAGATAACTCTGGAGAATTATCTCTGTTTAATGTCTTATATTCTCCGCACGAAGGTAAGTCTGATATTTCGGGATCTACGTTTTTCTTGTCCAATAAACCCGTGAAAATATATTTTCGCGGTGGTTTTGCGGGTTTTGGTTTAACAAGAGATAAAGAAGGTTTAGAGGATAAGCTAGTGTCCAAGTTTGATGAGGAGCTCGACTGTTTTTGAGAATTTTGCGGTGAAAAATCAATGTCAATTAAATTACCAGAACTATTTGGAGAAGGGGGTAATGCTGCTCTGGAACCGGCCTCCATAGATAAGGCTGCATGGTACTGAGCATCATTGCACTCAATGCTTGGAGTACTTTCTTCGTTCATTAATTTTTTCATTGATCTCATCTTGGAATACATGCATCGAAAAATCTCCTGCTGGCTACCGTGCTCTAAGCGAAAAGAGCCTTCTCCAGATTCACACTTTCTTCCTGCTTCAAAAATGAACTTTCCATCTTTGTAACCATATCTTCTGATATACCGATATGGCCAAGTGAACAGAACCACATCACCATCCATTAATTTAATATCAACTGCAGCTACAACAAGTGTATAGTTCCTACTTTCTAAGCCACAACGTTTAGATGCATCTGTTTCCACAACTTTGACAGAAAACACTCCTTCTCCACTGGTACAGTATAAGTCATTGTTTTCTTCTATTGTCTGATTAGACACACTATCTTTAAATGCTACTAGCTGAAATGCAGTAATCCAATGACTCATATCAGATTCTGAATAACATCCAAAGTAATGGATCCCTGACTTAGTCACAACCTATGTGCAAAAGAAACCACAAAGAAGAAATAAATAACTATTCCACATTGTTAAATTCCATAGTTAAATCTTGTCCCTGTTAAAACTTTACTTACTGTAAATACATGTGACTGGTTGCTAGGTGCAATCTTGATGCATGTGTCTAAGGTAATGATACGTGGAGTATGCAACTGCAATACAGCCTCCTCCTGGTTATCATAAATTTCTACACGTTTGATCCCATAGTTACTAGTTCTAAACAGCTGACAGAATCGCTTATGCCAAGATTTCTA
>NW_017100369.1:369942-376749 GCF_001263275.1 Habropoda laboriosa
AAATTTTTAAAAAAAAAAAAAAAAAAAAAAAAAAGAAAGGAGACAATTGTCCCTTAATGCTGCAATTTCCTTCTTAAAAAGTAAAAGAGATACACGGATTTTGCGTATTTCAAAAGTCGCCTTCATATGAATCAAAAATGACGTGTGTGCTCGATTCAGCGTCGAGCTGCACGCGCCTAAAATGTCTGGTACATAATCGCGCATAGTTTTTAGGTTATTCCTCGGTGACGATCATCGATAACGGATAGTTCAATCGATGGACGTGTCGATTTATCAATGTAATTCGAGTGAAATAAATTCTAGAGGCAATTTGATCACCAACAGATCGCGAGAGCTTGAAATACACCGTTGATCCGTGTCGAAGTTAACCAACCTTGAGTTGGCCTAACATTCCCTGCGGTGGTAACAGCAGGATCCCTTGTAACAGAGGTTCCTCGGGCTCCATCGTTCCCGCGAAACATCAGCAGCTGAACGTGTCACTAAGAGCGTGCCTTTGTTCCCCTTGTAATTTCGAAAAAGCGAATTTTTCCACTTTCACTCCCACTTTTCCCCGTCCGTGCTATTCCTCTCACTGGTTCGCCTCTGCTTTCGACTCGTGCTCTATCGTTCGCCAACAGTCTGACAGTTTTCCCGAACACATTCAACCCATCATAATGTACGGTGCTTGACATTTCACAAAAGCTTCGAGCCCGACGTTCAACGTCGACCAGATTTCCGGGAGAGAAAAAAGATCGTTCGGTTCGCGCGCTCTTATGTGTACGTGTCGTGCGAATACGTCCTGTTAGATGTATATGTTCACAAAACATACAGTTCCTACATGCTTCTCCGACGCATTCGGAGCCGACTGCTGCCGAGTAATAGAGGCATGCACGTCGTACGATCTCACCCGAACTGTCACGAACGGACGTAGAAGCGCGAACTATTCCCGAGATAACTCTCGCGCCTTCTCGCTCTTGTTATTTCAACGCCGTTTTACTTCTAACATTGATTGCATCGAATTTTTTTTATCATACGTCGCTCATTGTTTGTATTATACCGAATCTCCTTCTCTGACGTATGGAATTCCAGAGTGTAATCGATATATAAACCGGGGAGGTAATTTGAATCGTGCAAAGTATGTGTTTTACTTCGATACGGGGAATTTACAATTAACCGTAGATAAGCGTTGTGACACGACTTCCGTTTCTAAGCGACAATCGTACACGTTTCTTTTTCTCATTTACCACCGGTAGATTTTTAATTATCGACGCATTGTAGTTGATTTTTTACTTACAAATGTATCGTAAAAAATGTAAGAATATCATGGAAAATAAAAGTTCTACAAAAATAAAAGCCTACGATCATTTCCTTTCGTGTATATAGTCGTCGGATTGGAAGGTGGGGAGAAAGAATGGAACGGAAGAAAGGAATCTGAAACGTTTCTACGATGAAGAATAAAATCGCGGCTGATTTTTCCTATTAACGACGACAAACGCGTAGGTCGGAATAATGCAAACCGACGCCACCAAGCTTTATCTCTTGGTTTCGCTACACGGAAGTGGTACACCAGCCGATATGAAACAATACAATTGTCTCTTGTCAGTGACAAACGCGTGTGGACGAGGTAACAACATTACTCGTCGATGTCTTGTATGCAGAACGGATCGAAGACACTTCTCGGAAGATGTTCGAAATTCAGTTTGATATCTCGACGTAGTACGACTTACATTTCTACATTATCGATCGAATCACTCGTCCTAAAAACGATATCTCGTCCAAAGATTCGGATAAAAATCAATTCGTGAGTCAATTCGTTCGCGAAAGGGGTTAGAGAGGGAAACCTGTGTGCACGCACCTTTAGGTGACAGCGTTGTATAAAACTATCGAGTAATAATTTTCACCTCAACGCACGTGCTTTCGTGCTAACCATTCACTGTTGTTGGTGTCTATAGGCGCTTTGGAAATATTTTCGCGCTGTCCTTGGTGCCTATAGGCGCTTTGAAAATATTTTCGCTGTGTCCTTGACGTCTATAGGCGCTTTGAAAATATTTTCGCTGTGCCCTTGGCGTCTATAGGCGTTTTGAAAATTTTCGCGCGCTGTGTCCCTAGCGCCTATAGGCGTTTTGAATATTTTCGCGCGTCGTGTCCTTGGCGCCTATAGGCGTTTTGAATATTTTCTCGCGCTGTGCCTTTGGCGACTTTTCGCACACTCTCATTTTAATTCAGTCCCTAATTTTTACCCTTTGCGCGCTTCCACAATAATTTAATAAAACGAAAAATTTTTAAATTTCAATTTTAAAGATTTTTAGAAATTTTGAAGCACCAAAGCAAAGTTTATTAATTTCACCATCTCTTCGTTAACCCCTTTAATCCCATAGGCCAATTTGGGCCGATTCGATTCACACGATATTGTTACATATAAAAAATTTCTAAAAAATATCCCAAAAAATGCAGCGACCAGAAATCTTTTCAAAAGCAGTTAATTAACTGTTCGCCTCGTAATTTTCCCATCGGAAAACGAGCCAGTTAACGAGGTTAAAGCTAGAGGTGTTATCGGTGATCGAGAAATAAATGACAAAGTGTACGGGGGTTAAATCTGAAATGTTTGCCGGAGTCGTATATGTGTTCGAATATTAAAAAGCTCTGGTCTGAATCACTTGATCAGCTCGATAGCGCACGCAAGTAGGCTAAACAATGTCCCGTTCCAATTCCACACGGGGATTCGATCGTGTTCCCTGGTTAGTTATTAAAGAACTGACCTTTCCTGCGATTCGCGGTGCATCGAGTTGCATTAAAGGCAGAACGGCGTGACGCTCGTGATCGCGCTCAGTTCCGCTTGTAATAATCCGATCGGCGAAACTAATGAAGTGATACATTATTCACAGGTGTCCTCGGTTATATATCGTACGGACAGATACAAAGCCCGCCTGTTATTCCAGTTTGTCAATAGAAATGATATCGGTACTGTTGTTGCTCTTCAACGTCAACTATGGGGACAGTTTCAACGACTACCCATCTACGGTCACGGCGAACACAACCATGGGTAAACGAGTTCGATTACTTTTCGTGGAGAGAAACGAAAATTTGAGAAAAATCACGGAATTAGATTTGCTGAATGAAAAGGGGAATTTTTGTTACGAGCAGCAGTGGTCATCGATAAGAGCTTCTTCGGTAACAAAGAGGAGCATAAGAACGCGATGGGAGCGGTGCAAGATTTCATTGTAAACACCGTGAAAAAGGAGATGCACGTAGGAGGAATCGTCGTGCGTGTTTTCCGCGACGTGAACATTAATCTGCGACAAGGTAAGTTTCTTCGTTTTGAAATATCTTTGATTTAACAATATTTTCATTTTTCTTGTTTATTTGTATCTGTGAAGATTACACGATCCTTCTGTCTGTGGCGGCTTGCTACATAACGTGGAGGCTCCACGAGGCTGCACGAAAGGAGGAGCTTATACATTTCGCTATAACAGGTAAACGAGAAGATGAATTTAAGAAAAATCGAGTGTTTGTAGAATATTTTAAAGGAAAATTGAGAAAATATGTTTCTCAGTGATCGAATATTTCTAAGATATTTCAAACAAAAATTAATATTTCTAAGATAGGTATGTCAAAGAAAAATTGAGAAAATAAGTTCCTTGGTGATAATAAAAATTGAGAAAATAAGTTCCTTGGTGATCGAATATTTCTAAGATAGGTATTTCAAAGAAACATTGCGAAGATAAATTGCCCGGTGATCGATTATACATATTTTTCAACGATTCCAACGAAACAATCGAGTGATTTATAGAAAGTTCCAATTATCACATCCTCCATTTCTAGATCCAGACTGTCCTCGATTTCCCGATAGCGATGGAATAAGCGTGCCACTCATTGTCCCAGGAGAAGAGCTGTCCCAGATCTTCCTCGACCTGAGGATGACGAATGTTCTCTCATGGAACGTGATTAACATCCTTCACGATGATACATTCGGTGATAAAACCAGCCAATACCTCTCTCTAACAACCTCGTACAAATTTTTCCAGTTCAACAAACTTTTATCTTTTACAATTACAATTTCAGACAGAGACACAATTAGTCGTGTGATAAAGGCAATCTCGGACAACCTACCTAACAGGAAATTGAACCTAGTTTCGAGATCTATATTCACGTTGAAACACGACGACACGGAAAGAAGTAGGAAGAACTCCGTGAGGAAGATTTTACACGATTTTCACGTGGATCAACTCGGTCATTGCTTCCTGGTGATCGCCACTGCGGACATGGTCGCGGATGTGATGGACGTTGTGAGATCTATCGTTGTTTCTATCGATCGCTTTTTTTCTTCTGGTTTAAATCAATTGTCAGGGGCTTGAAGAAGTTTCTTAGGTTGAAATTCTTCTTTAAAGGCGAGATCGTTGAAGATGGTACATCCAAGTAGCCAGTGGTTGTACGTGATCACCGATAGCGCGATGCAGAACGTGACAAATATGACGACGTTTGTGGATCTGCTGGGTGAAGGTGGAAACGTCGCCTTCATGTACAACGCGACCGATTTTGAGAACTTCTGCGAAGTAATGATCGAATATTCTTAGAGGATTAGGCGCTAGGGTCACTTCATTTGTCGCAGTTTTTACTTTAAAGTGATACGAAGAATGAAAATTGGTCGAATAAATTACATTTCCATTCAATTTTTTTTTAATATTTTCTGTATCATTTTTTTTTAAAGTTCGAGTGTAAGAAAAATGAAAATTGTGATTTTTTGTTTTATTGTCATTGAATAAGTTACGTGATCCATTTGCTTTTTTTGTTTCATAATTAAACACATATTTATCGGAGTGCCACAAAAAGTAAAAGTTGCGATTTTTTAACTTACTAGAACAAATCACGTTTAATGTTTTTTTTATATTCGAATAATTGTTAGAATATTTGAGCGCGATAAGAGATAAAAATTGTGATTTTTCGTTTTAGTTCGCGTTCAATTTTTCCTATATTCGAATAATTGTTGAAAGATTCCATTTTCTAGACGAAATTGATATGTTACATCAAGGAATTCATTCAAGCCTTGCTGAAAGCTCTACAATACTCCATGATCAACGAGATAGATCTCCTGAGGAAGGTGGGATACGAGGATTTCGACCTGATCAAACTGACGAAACGTGAGAGGCGAAGGGAGATCCTGAATAACATCACAGTCAGTAATTTGTACACGTTTTCAAACAGCGTGGGTACCTGTTAGCGGAACTAAAATCGCAACTGTGTTTCCGTCAGATACACCTATCCCAAAACACGTTTGCTTCAGAAGTTGTCTGCGGACGATGCCTGTTATGGAGATTCTCTTCGTCTATAACCTGGGGAAATTTCTTTTCCCATGGGAAAAACGAGGCTCACCTGTTGGATATAGGCGTATGGACGCCTAATTTGGGAGTTAATCTTACGGACGTGATTTTTCCACACATTGCCCATGGATTTAGGGGCATTAATTTACCGATCGCGACCTATCACGTGGGTAAAAATGATCGTAAAAATTTTGGATCACTAAGGAATTCATTTTCTTCGTCGAAAATTAATTTTCTCAATTGTTATTTGAAATCTCACGCGAGCTAACGATCGTGGAAATTTTCGATCATTGGGGAATTTGTTTCCTTCGTTGAAAATTAATTTTCTTCATTTTTATTTGGAATCTCACGCGAGCAAACGATCGTAGAAATTTTGGAACACTAGGAAATTTATTTTCTTCGTTGAAAATTAATTTTCTCGATTTTCGTTCGAAATTTTCTCCCGAAACTTCTTCATCTTCGATTTAATATGAATAATCGATTAACGAAACATTTGATTTTAGAATCCACCGTGGCAGATAAGCACCGTAAGCGAGATAGGGGAAAAATCGTACGAAGGATTGGTGTTCGATGTGGTTAGATATCTAAGTAAGAAGTTGAACTTCACTTACACGGTAATTGCACCGGAAGTGAGCCGAACTGCGAGATCTTGGAATACTTCTCGGTTCGCCAAGCTTGGCGAGGTAAGCATTTCCACGCACGATCTTCTTTACATTTTATTTCTAACCTTGGTTGTGTTCAATCTTTTTTTCGTTTTTTTTTTTCATAGAAAATCGACGACATGACTATGTCGAACACGAGAAAGATTCCACGAGAAGTGATCGATTTGGTGCTCGAGAAGAAGGTCCTGTTAGCAGCTTGTGCTTACACCGTGAACGAATACGCCAAGGGAACGATTAATTTCACCGTGCCTATTTTCGTGCAGACCTACAGCTTTCTGACTTCGAGGCCGAGGCAATTGTCCAGAGCCCTTTTGTTCGCTTCACCATTCACCAAAGAGGCTCGTACCGTTTGAAATCTTCAACCCTTTGATTAACCCCTTGATGGACTTACATAAATCCTTCACGAAAAATTATGAACGCAAATGAAATGCAAAGTCGCGTATTTTTCAGCAACAAAAACAACTGACGAAATTCAATTTCTACAATGCACAGTTTGAAATAATAAATATTCTTAGAAAACATAATTTCTAACTTAGATTAAGCTCGTCAACTCGTTGAGAAAAATATTCTACTGGAAAACTGAAAGAAACCTTCTACATTGAAGGGTTAAAAAGTGAATAATCAATGCTGTTAAACGACCAAACTTTCCCTCGAACTTCCTTAAAACCAAAAAATTTCCAAACTCGTAGCGAATAAATAATCGATCAATTCTCAAATCCTCTCGTCCACTTAACATCGCAATCACCGTAATTTCTCACGAGGGATCCCGGGTCGAACGACGACAGAAACGAATCGATGTTATTACGCAAAGATGGCGGGGAGATAGGTTCTAAAAGCGGTCGTTAATG
>NW_017100369.1:376782-404061 GCF_001263275.1 Habropoda laboriosa
GATGTAATAGCCGCATAATGACACAACTATAAAGATCCTCTTGTGTACGTTTGTTATTACTGCATTCCTCTAACACAGGACGGTTCCCTTTCAGACCTGGGCCTGTCTCGCTGTGGCCATTATCATAATGGGTCCGATCTTGTACCTGGTTCACAAGTACAGCCCTTACAGCACCAAGACCTCAGGCCTGAACTCGTCGTGGCAGTGTGTGTGGTACGTGTACGGTGCACTTCTTCAACAAGGTACACACATATATATACGATTATTTTATTGTCGAGTAACCCGACGCAATTTCTCTGAAGTGCGCGCTACAGGGAATCCGTGTTGCTCGTCTCCTCCCTCTGGTGATTTCAATGCCGATCATCGCCTCTAATGGCATGTTGTTACCGTGAACAAATTTTATCTGATGGAACGGGGAGGAATGACAAAGTGGCGGAGGAGTAATTGTATCGACACTTTGACAGAGGTAGCGATAATTGTTCGACAAGGAGGAAACGTAATTATGGATAATGATCGCGGTGTTAGAATGAGTATTCGCTTAGAGGTTTTATCTATGTGGGTCAGTTGAAGAGTTCTTGGAACGAGTGAGACGGTTCTTCTTTGTTATTTTTCGCGGAGATCGGTGAATGATATTGTATTTTAAAGCGATAAAGCGTAGGTGTATTTAAGTAATTTTGGAAGTACGTCGAATTTTCTGTGATACTAAAATACTATTAATTTCGAATATGCTTCTTTCACACTCTCTTTCATTCTACACAGACATTCTTGGAAGACATTCAGTCATGTCTACTCGATACTCTGTTTTTTCTAAAATACTTTTGCTCTGAAGCAGTTATGATAATTTTACCTGGAAAATTGAAAATAGCAATGGTAGATGTATTTAAGTAATATTCTCTCTAATTCTCTCTAATACTGAAATACTCTCAACTCTGAACTTTAATTACAACCACCTTGCACATGACTCTTTCACACTCTCCATCTTTCTATTCCTCTCACTCTATGCAGACATTCTTAGAAGATATTCAGTCACTTCCACGCTATACTCTGTTTTTCCTCAAATACTCTTGCTTTAAACTCCAACATGCCCCTCACGCTCTTTCATTCTCACCCTCTATTTTTCTATTCTTTCCACTCTATGCAGACGTTCACTCACACCCACTCAATACTCTCAACTCTTTCATTCTCTATTCCTTTCATCCCAAACACCTTCTCCACCGAAATCCTTTTACATCCAAGCACCACAATCTCAACCACTCCGTCCTAAACTTCTCCCGCACCTTAATCGTTCCAATTCACTCCTCTATCACTCCAAGGTGATACATTCGCCCAAAAATCCTATCGCTCTCCCAACAAAGGGATAAGAACGCTAAGAATTTCATTCCGAGTATTTCGAAGAAGACAATCGAACAGCAACGATTCGACTGGTCTCCTCCTAATTAAAATTCAACACGACCAAAAAAAAGAAGAGAAAAAGAAAAATACCGTAGCAGGGATCATCGGACACGATCGTGCGCGAAACAAAAAAATACATAAATTCCAGGAGGGATGTATCTGCCGCATTCAGACAGCGCTCGCATACTGATCGGTGTCTGGTGGCTGGTCGTGATGGTTCTCGTCGCTACGTATTCCGGAAGTCTGGTCGCATTTCTCACTTTTCCACGAATGGACGCGTCTATTCTAACGGTGGAGGATCTGATCGCTAGGAAGGATAAGATCACGTGGGGTTTTCCCAATGGTAGCTTCCTCGAGGTGTACCTTCGTAACGCCGACGAGCCTAAGTACCACCTTTTGCTCTCTCACGCGGAGAGACATAACGACACGGAGGCAGAGCAGCTGATGGAACGAATTAAAGAAGGGAAACACGCTCTGATCGATTGGAGAAGCACACTCAGGTATGTGGTTGCTTTTATTCCAATTTTCTCGGAGTTGATGTGAATTTTTGGCGATGTAGGTTCTTGATGAGGAAGGACTTGCTGTTGACCGGGGGATGCCATTTTTCTTTGAGCAGCGACGAGTTTTTGGACGAGCCTATCGCTATGATTATGTCGCAGGAGAGTCCTTATTCGCCTGTCATCAATGCAGAGTAAGTGTTTAGTTAATTTCTCATCTTTTAAATTTCAAATAATTCTCCATTTTGGTTTCAAATATTTTTTATTGCATTTTTTAAGATTGCATCGAGGTGTTCCTTTATTTATTTCTTGCAGTCGATGTTTCCTTGATTTTCCATCTTTTATATTTCAAATAATTCTTCATTTTGGTTTCAAATATTTTCTAAGTTTGTGTCGAGGTGTTCGTTCATTTATTTCTTCTCGTTAAAGTTTCCTTCATTTTCCATCTTTTATATTTCAAATAATTCTTCATTTTGGTTTCAAATATTTTCTAAGTTTGTGTCGAGGTGTTCGTTCATTTATTTCTTCTCGTTAAAGTTTCCTTCATTTTCCATCTTTTATATTTCAAATAATTCTTCATTTTGGTTTCAAATATTTTCTAAGTTTGTGTCGAGGTGTTCGTTCATTTATTTCTTCTCGTTAAAGTTTCCTTCATTTTCCATCTTTTATATTTCAAATAATTCTCCATTTTGGTTTAAAATATTTTCTTAGTTTGTGTCGAGGTGTTCGTTCATTTATTTCTTCTCGTTAAAGTTTCCTTCATTTTCCATCTTTTATATTTCAAATAATTCTTCATTTCGGTTTCAAATATTTTTTATTGTATTTTTTAAAATTGCAGCAAGGTTATTCATTCACTTATTTCTTCTCGTTAACGTCTATTTCATTTTTCATCTTTTAAATTTCAAATAATTCCTCATTTTGGTTTGAAATATTTTTTATTGTATTTTTTAAGATTGCATTAACCCCTTAACCTATGATTTCTTTTCTGACTGTGCGTCTAAGCGTCAGCCATTTAATGTTTCAGTACTGTATCATGTAATAAAAGCTAATCTGTTACAGATTAATTACATTTACGAATTCTTGATCTTACAAATTAAAACGAAAGTTAGGATTACAATAAATTTTTCTCGCTAATACAGCTATTTTTCTCACATCTTGACCAAAATCTCTGTCACGAGTCTGACACGTTGTTGTAGGTTAAAGGGTTAACTATTAACTATGCAATTTATTGCATTGTCTATTTCATTTTCCATCTATGAAATTTAAAGTGGGAGGCTTGAGATTAACAGAAGCCCCACTTCATTTCGATTTTAAATATTTTTTACTGTATTTTTTAAAATTGCATCGAAATATCGTTCATCTACTTCTTCTCGTCGATGCTTACTTAATTCCTCACCTTTGAAGACCCAAACGAGAGGTTTAAAATTGCACCAAGATCTTCCTTATTTCTCCCCTTAGTATCTATTTCACCTTTAAGCCTCGAACGAGACATTCGAAATTAACAAAGCTATACTTAATTTCGATTTCAAATATGTTTTCCAAAATTTCTCAAGATTGCATCGAATGCACGAGTCAGGACTGATGAACAAGTGGATCTCCGGGAGGATGCCAATGAAAGATAAATGCTGGGAGATACCGGGTAACACTCAAGCGGTGAACAAGAGGAAAGTGAACGTGGCCGATATGCAAGGAATATTCTTCGTCCTCTTCATGGGTAGAGCATTTCCTCCTCAAAATCTTCACGAATCTCCCGAACGAAATCCAAATGAAAGATTTCTTCGTGTATTCTATCTTTACTTTCAGGCATTACACTCGCTTGCTTCTTCCTGTTCTGCGAATTCTACTGGCACAGGCGCAAGGTATCCAAGGAACGCAAATTAATTCGTCCCTTCGTCTCGTAAATTTAATCTCGAGACACGTATCAGAGTCATGCAAATTTCGTCCAACATGGCCGATCCGCGATTTCTCCTCGAACAAACTCCTCTTACATCCCACGCAAACACCTTCAATCACACATTCATCTCCTCCAACTCTCTCCTCCTCCCTTTCTAATTACCAATTTCACCTTTTTTCTTCTTCGCCGGGTTGGCGAAAAAATCATGCTTGGTACCGAGTCGACGTGACCGGAAGGCCTCAATGTCCTTGCTCAATCCGGACTTGTAATCTCGTTGAACTCTTTCGAATTTTTTTTTCGTTCCTTTTCTCCTGGTTACGACAATTTGGACGAGTTGAGAACGGTGAACGGGATGAGAAGAAGAAAAAGAAGAAGCGTGGAACAGCAATCGTTCGTTTCTAAAGGATAATTGGCATAGGCCAACGGGCGCGAAATGATTCTCGCCAGCTGAAACAGCGATCGATGGCCCGCGAACGTTTGCGCCGCATTACAATTACCATCACGAACGTCTAATTTGCGGGTAATGGACGGCACCGGATATTGCGTGGATATCCACGCAACATTCGACGTCGAAAACGTTCGATCCTCTCCACGAGTGACGTTTCCAAGTATGGCTGTTTCTTTCTTTTTTTTTTTATTATCATTAGTGGCACGAGATCGCGTGGATAGGATGGATACTATGTATGGAGGATAGGTTTAAGGATAATTTACTATATTTACTTGGTATTCTGTATATTGTGAGCAATAAAATATCGTCTGGAATAGTGGGAGATGTTGGTTGGTTTATTTGACACTTTCGACTCGAGTGAGAAGCGATATTGTTGTTTTTCATTTGGTGAATAATTAATGGTGGCTCTCTTGAGGCTGATGTTGTACAGAATAACAGGTTTAGGGATCTCTCATGAATGTCTAAGCAGTGAAATTGTTTGGAAGAACCAACTTCTAATGAAATGTATCACAATTGAAAAATAATTGTAAAATATTAAATATAATTGTAAAATATTAAATAAAAAAAATTGTAAAATATTCAATATTATTGTAAAATATTAAAATAGCCAACTGGGTGGATGGCAGGATAACAGAAAGAATCCTAGGAGAAGAAGGTGAAGGAGAGAATTGGTTGATTTGTTTAGAAGAAAGGGGGATAGGGAAAAGGAGTAAAGGAAAAGTACAAAAGAAGCCAAAGATCAACAAGATTGTTTGTTAGATTATAGTATATTTTTAGATATTTACCTTTATAACTAAGTTAAGTTTAAGCAAAATGAAAATGAAAACTGAACCCATTGTAATCTCGAAAGGAAAACAATAAGCACAATACTACTATAAAATATTAAAATATATCTGTCAATATATGTACGATTTATTTCTGTCAGTTTTAAAAAATTTCGTCAATTTTTCACCAAATACCGAAGGCAATAAATGTTAATCTTTTAGTACAAGTAAGCTGCCTTCTGTGGCAAAAAGATCTTCGAGTGCAAAGGGTTGAAAATAGGGAAGTGTTGGAATTTTTATGAATGAAAATTCGTGTTCGGAGGATGTTCATTTTATATGGAGGAGCTCGAGACTAACAAGGTTCGCCGTATTGCGAAAACTAGCGAAAATTGAGCAAGACTTATGACGCGTATGATTCAGGTGCGCTCTGTTACGTTACGCTGGAAGTTGCCACAACTTTTAGTTGCTTTATTAAGATCACGCCCGAAGAAGAATGGAGGTTGCAAGTGTGCGAAAGTTGGGATGAAGAAAGGTCGGATTCTACGTTGCATCTTCGAGTAACGAGCTTGTTATTTTCTTCGATGGAAATTCGTGGAAACTTGGGAAATGTCTGGTGAACCTTGAATTAAAAATTAACTCTTGTCCTTGGAGATCTTGTCAATTTGAAAAATTGTATATATTACACGTTAGGTTTATGTAAATTTCTCGTTTTCGAATTCGAATAATCCTAGAGATTAACGTAAACGTATAGTTGATCCTTTGAAATTCTCTCGATCCCAAAATCCGTTGTTAACACCAACTCTCCAGTGAGTTTCATGTTTAAACCCTTCAAATCTCAAAAACCTTAACAAGCTTCATATCGTAATTCTCTGTGTAATTGCTGGCCATTCGAAACGTTTCACGAACCCAATATCCCAGGCACGAGTATAAAGCTTTTCCTAATTGTCCTCATAATTCCTCCTCTTCCTTCTTTGTGTAATACTTTTTCAATAAATTAATGTGTGAATCCTCTAAAATTCCCAAGCACGTGAGATGACCTTCTATCCAATCGTTAAATTTCTTTTTAATTATCCTTATAATTCCTCCTCCTCTTCGTTTGCATAATTCTTCTTCGACAACCTAATTTCCCAATCTTCAAAAATCCCAAAAATTCCAGGCACGAACGATCTTCCATTCAATCGTCGAACTAATTATCCTAATTATCTTCATAATGCCTCCTCTTCCATCTCTGCATATTCTTCTTCAATAAACCAATCTCACAATTCTCCAAAATCTTAAAAATCTCAAAAAATCCCAGACACTAGTAACGATCTTCCACTCAATCATCAAACCTCTTCCTGATTACTCTCATAATTCCTCCTCCTCCTCGTCCGCACAATTCTTCTCCAATAAACCAATCTCTCAATCCCCCAAAATCCCAAAAATCCCAGGTACGACTAACAACCTTCCACTCAATCATCAAATCTCTCCCTAATTACTTTCACAGTTCCTCCTCAATCTCTGCACAATTCTTCTTCAACAAACCAATCCTCGAAAATCCCAAAAATCCCACACCCAAAACAACGACCTTCCATTCAATCATCAAATCTCTCCCTAATTACTCTCACAATTTCTCCTCCTCCATCTCCGCACAATTCTTCTCCAACAAACCAATCCCCAAATCCTCGAAAATCCCAAGCAAGAGTAACGAGCTTCCCATCCAACGAGTCTCTCTCTCTCCTCGTAATTCCCCTCATAATTCCTCCCATTCTGCATCCATCCTCCTAGGGAAGCTGGAACCCTACCGCTTCCATTCCACCAGCAACAGAAGAGAAGAGAAGAAGAAGGGAAGGGCGAGCGCGCGATATGACGGCGTACATAGACACGGGTTTATCTACCTGACGACCTTGCCGTTTAAAAAATCACAGGTAGAGGAGTGTGTAAGAGGCTCGGAGGCAGGCGGCATGCACCATCCGCGCGAGCCAGTTCCGACGTAGAGAGCGAACGACTAAGACTAATCCTAATAGGATAGGCTCTGCTTATGCCCGGCTCGTTTCCGCGCCAGCGTGTTCGAATCAAGAGAGAGAATCCGCGAGTCGTTGTCCATGCTCGTCGCCAGTCGTCTCGTGCTCCTCGTCCGCCAGTGATCCCAGCAACCAGTCGTGGCGATTAACATGGGCGCGTGGATGTCCTGGCTGATCCTGTTACAGCGTACGTATCCATCTTCTTTTTCCTTCGATCTCTCTCTCTCTCTCTCTCTTTCTCAACTTCCATCTTTTCCTGCATTTGCATTCACCGTGGAACAGTGTAGATTAACTAGCTAATAGTTCGTTAGGTTACGCTAATTGTTTTACAGAATTTTTTTAAATTTATCCATTTATTGTTGTGACGATCTTCGCAAGACCCATCCTTCTCGATTGCGAGTGATTTTGTATATTCGTGTGTTGTCACTAGATTCCTGGTATTAGCATTAAATTTTGGGACTGGAAAATTTCTGCGATTTCTGGAATTTCTCTAAATTATGAAATTCCGTATTTTCCTTCGGTCTCTCGAGGTCTACAACCCTTCGACTTCGCTATCCTTCCACCATCTTTTTCACATCTCGTGGGAAACCAGTCTTCCTCTCCCCTTCGAAGTTTATGATTAATAAACTTTTCTTAAAATTCCGCGCGGTCCCTTCTGATTGGAAATATTCCAGCAGTGTGGTCGTCGGTGCTTGTCCACGGCTACGACAACGTGGGATTCGACGGCTGGTATCAACCGGTTCCGCATCGGCCGGTCGACATCATCACGGACGTTATTAACGACCTAGGCGTGCGGATTCTCCAGCAGTACACGGCGCACGGGAACGTTGCATTCTCGCCAACGGGGGTTGGCTTCGTCCTGGCAGCGCTCTACGAGGGCTCTGCCGGCAGAGGAAGACAGCAGATCGCCGATGCCCTGGGTCTGCCTCGCGACAGGGACGTCACGAGGATCGGTTTCAGAGACGTTCATCGTAGATTGAGAGTAAGATTTCCCTAAATCGCTCGAATTTTATCCGTCAGGTGTTACGTAATATCGAGGGCGCGCGATTAACAAGAAAACATTTGTCACGATGGATGAATTTGAAGCCTGAACGCGCTCAATTTCTCTTCGTTAAAACTGCCTGGTTTCTCTCGTGCTCGATCGCTCTTTTCGAACGAGTTTCGTAACTCCAAGGATCGACGATCCGTGACAACGGAGGTGTTCCAGGGTAATTATTTTTCTCTGTTTACAGACGTATCTGAACGCAGATGGGTTCCTCGGAGGATTGACGCTGAACCAAGAGAACACGAAACTGAGGGCAGAGTACGAGGATATTCTGAGGTTCTACGGGTTCAATTTGTCTATTCCCGAAGAGGAAACGGACGAGAGTACTAGTACTCCTTTGCAAGAAACGACCGAGGAAGCTACGACGGAAGTTAGGACACCAATTTCTGAAGAAACTACTACAATGCCTACCACCACTACCGTGCAAAGTTCCGAAACTAACGAGGAAACAATGCCGACTACTATGATGGTTGAGATGATTGGAATGACCTTGAACACCATAGATGCGCAGGACAAGTTGACACAGACTACTCCTGGTAACGGAATTCTGGTGGACGATGCTTCTACTACTAGTGCAAGTATTACGTCAACAATTCCTACTGCAACAACCACTCAACCCACGACAACTCCAGAAATTTCGAGTTCAATCACTTCGTCAACTTTGTCGACTACTACTACACCTAGTATTACTATTACTTCTACTACACAAGCTGCTACACTTGCTCCAGCTCCAACGATGATGGACGCAGTACCAGAATCAACAACACCTAGCAGTCAGACAACAGAATCTATCGAACCACCTATCCCAGAGTCAACGACCACGTCAACGATGACAGCCACAATTATCACGACATCGTCAACTATTTCACCGATCAACGTCACGGAAGCAGCTACTACCACGAGTTCAATGATCCCAACCCAAGCGGACGAGGCGTCTACTACTGTTGTGTCCACGAATGGACCAGCAGCTGCCAATGAGAATACCGTTTCAACGGATTCTCCGAACAATCAGTCTATCCCAACTGAGATAGGATCTACCGATTTGCCAGTCACGACCACTGCCACAGGTGAAATTGGCTCCACTGGACAGCTGACCACTGTAGGCGTGATGAATAGAAAGAAACGTAGCGTCAGGACCCCGAGGGGATTCTTCTCCAGTTACCCAGGTAACGGAGGATTCTTTTTATTTTTTTTTTTTTATCCTTGATGACCACTGACCAATGTTCAGATGCGAGGAGAATGATTAAGACGAATGGTGAAGGGTTCTGGTTAAGAGGTGATGACGAAATTCGTCGAGAAATGGAGGATAATTGTTACATTAGGATTTGGAAAAATGAGAGAAAGGGAGAGGGGATTCGAACTCGGGTCAATCTGGTAGCAGCCTGACACGCTAGCCACTGTACCATCGAGCTCTCTCTTTATTAAGTACTATTTTACCCTTATAAATTTTTGTGAATATACTAAGGTATTAGATCATTGTTTAAACATACGTATATTTGCAATAATTGTAGTGCAGATTTTGGGGCATTTATTTTTTTAACGTCTTGTGTAACATTCTTGAAAATTATGAGTAAAATTAATTCTCTGTACTTTCTTGTGACGCTAAATTTTACTTTCAAGTCGAATATTTTTAAATGATTGAAATTTTATGCATTTCCTTGGAAAATAATGTCTAACAAATTTTATTTCACGGAGTTTTCTGTCTTGTTCCAGACGAAGGAATCTGGATGCAAGATCTAGGCATCTGGAAGCCTTATTCTCCCAGTTTGAACGAAGCCTCCGTCAGGGACTCAACCGAGATATCGTTCCTGGTGAACGGCTGCGACGTCTCTTCAGTAACTGCCTCCAGATACTTCGCTGTTTTACCATTTGCCTACTTCCCATCGCTCCACGCTGTCGCCCTTGAATTTCCTCTCGACGTAAGTGCAGAACGCTCCATGAAAAACTGTTTGTTCGTCTTTTTAGAACCGTAACAGGAAACAATTTTCCTCAGCCTTCGTTCTGCCACGATGTAACGCTCTCGGTGACACATCACGCGTTTTTAATTCGTCATTTCAGGATCCAAGGTATAATATCCTGCTCATGATGGCCACAGACAGGAGGGATACCTATAGGCTGGCCAGAGACCTAGGGGGGAAGTCGCTCAGGCTATTGCGGAAGCAGTTACAGGCGACTTGGGTCAGGGCCACCATTCCGTCTTTCATGTTACGTGGTTTCGTCACCTTGACGTCCTTTCTCCAGAGGGTACCAAAGTCCTTTTCATTATATTTTCTGTTTTTTAAAATTTATCACCGGATGGTTCGATTTTCCCCAAGTGTTTATTATCGTTAATACTTGAATTTTGCATTTTTATTTTCGTAGAATATTATAAAATAGTATGGTGACCCACGCATGGTGGGTCACTCCGTCTATTTAATCTTTTCTGTCATTCATGGCGGAATGACCCATCGGTGGGTCACGTTGGCAAATAAGAGCGTCACTCGATGACACATCGGTGGGTTACTTTGGTAAATAAGGGTACCAATAGATGACCCATGGTGGGTCATCCCTTCTATTTAATCAATTTTGACATTTATACTTGGGTGACCCATACGTGGGTCACGTGGGCGAATAAGAGCATCGATCGATGACCCATCGGTGGGTTACTTTGGCAAATAAGGGTACCAATCGATGACCCATGGTGGGTCATCCCTTCTATTTAATATTTTTTGACATTTATGCTTGGGTGACCCATACGTGGGTCACGTGGGCGAATAAGAGCATCGATCGATTATCCATAGGTGGGTCACTTTGGTAAATAAGGGTACCAACTGATGACCCACGGTGGGTCACGCCGTCTATTCAATTCTTTTTGTGATCCGTATTGGAATGACCCACCGATGGGTCGCGTGGGCAAGTAGGAGCATCACTCGATGACCCACCGGTGGGTCACGCGGTCTAATCAATCTTCTCAGTCATCCACGTTTCTCAAATTCATTCCACTTCTCTGGATCTCTCGTCACGACCACGGTTTGAAAAGGAAATAACTCCTTCGCTCCCATTGTCTCTGCGAATGAATTTCAGTGGGCCAAAGAGAACGGTCTGGAAATACCAAGCGATAGTTCGCCATTAGTCTCGGGTATTAAGCTCCTAATTACTTAATCGCGTTAGTCGAGATGTTGAATGCGCTTTCCGCTCCTCGTCACGGCTGCCTTCCGCGGACACACGGCGCACGTGGCCTCCTCCGCGACGCGTAATTGACGACAATTCGAAACACCGGTGAAAAATTGGAATTGTTTAATGGACGTAATTCAGGGGCAGGTAGCCCAGTTTTATCGCCGATTTCGCGGCTAGAAACGCTTCCCTTTTGCTGTTTTCAGCGTCTGCTGAACAGACGATGCTCGACTTCAAACGTTCCGTTTTATGGACCAATTCAGCGTTGCTGGATAGAGTTGCTTCGGCATTATCCTTGATTATCTCGGGCATTTTAAGCGATTGTATTATTCATTTGTCAGTTAGAAACGATCATTTACGTCCCGTACATCTTCTTCTATATTTTTTTCTGTTTTATTGCCAAATTTTATTTAGATATTACGAACAGAGTCTAGAATTACTTCGACTTTTATGCACATTATTTGAATCGTTTTGTTTCCAGTTGGGAATTGTGGACGTGTTCGAGCCAAGAGCAGCAGATCTCTCGCCAATGACACCTGATCTAGGTGTGTACGCCAGAGACGTGCAACAGAGCATAGGAGTGAACATCAGGAATTACATGAAACCAGACAGGACCCACTCTCGTGAGTCGACCAATACCGATCCTCCCTTCATCGTTCCACCTCGTCGGGACTATTACCGATACTATCATCCAGGTTTCTATTCTCTGCTTTCTACGATCTACTGCACTTTCTCCTTCGCCTATCCTCTGACGTCGAACTTCGAAAATTGCAGTTTCGATCGAAACGAATTTTTTTATTTGTCGTCTCGAATATTGTGCGCTCAAAGGGTAAATGTTCCCCCAGTGACAAGATTTTACCAAAAATCCCATTCTTTTCGAAAGATAAAAAGAAATTATTGTCCTGAATATCCGTACTCAAAGGGTCAATATTTTTCCAACCACCAAAAATTCTATTTCCCTCCAAAGATACGAAAAGAAACGAAGAATACCCCTTCTCATTTTTTACTCAAAGGGTTATCATTCTTCCAGTGACAAGATTTACCAAAAATTCCATTTTCTTCCAAAGGTATGAAAAGAAATCAAGAATATCTCTTCTCATTCTGTACTCAAAGGTGTTCCTCCAGTCGCAAGGTTTTCCAAAAATTTCACTCTCTTCCACAGATAAAAAAAATGATTGCCTTGAATATCCGTACTCAAAGGGTCAATATTTTTCCAATCACCAAAAATTCTATTTCCTTCCAAAGATACGAAAAGAAATGAAGAATACCTCTTCTCATTCTCTACTCAAAGGGTTAAAATTCTTCCAGTGAAAAGATTTACCAAAAATTCGACTTTCTCCCAAACTTCCAGACACAAACAACAAGCAAGAATAGCTCTTCTCGCGAGACAGAAAGAAAGAGAAAGAAATTATGAAAGAAGGAAGCCAAAGACTGGCCATAGGCAGCAGAATCGATCAGGCAATCGCTCTGTCGCAATCTCCGCCAGTGAAATTGCAATTCTCCTTACACGTCGTACAAGCGGACGACAAAGTAACTCCCTACGTCTGACGATGGCTGCCTGTTACTACTGGCGCGTGTCTGATCCTTTCCCCCTACCTTCTTCCAGCTCTTCCTCGTCACATTCTACGTTCACGTTCCCCGTCATCCTTCGACCACGGTTAACTACTGTAAAATTAGGCGTTGCATGCTGAAAACGTTCCGAAAAGCTGTTCTTCTCTCTCCTATTAACGCTGGAACACCGCGAATCTTCACGTCGATGCTTTCTTTAGGGACACGTGGTAGATTAGAAATCTTCTCGAAGGACACAGTGTGCCAATATCTTTTCTTATTGGCACATCGAAAGAATCTTCACTTATTGATAACTTTTTATTTTTCTTTTTCGTTCACCGAAAGTTTGGACTTTGATTCGCGCCAATATCGAATCTGCTGTTAATTTTCGACAGATATGAAATTGACGTTGCGGAGATTAATAGCGTCTTACCCAATTTCGACTGACTTGAGCGATAAAAAATTTTTAAAATTCTCAAAAATTGCTAACTTTTCTTTTCTTATTGGCACATCGAAAGAATCTTCACTTATTGACAACTTTTTATTTTTCTTTTTCGTTCACCGAAAGTTTGGACTTTGATTCGCGCCAATATCGAATCTGCTGCTAATTTTCGACAGATATGAAATTGACGTTGCGGAGATTAATAGCGCTTTACCCAATTTCGACTGACTTGAGCGATAAAAAAGTTTTAGAAAATTTAAACATTCTGAAAAATTGCTACTTTTTTCCGTAACTTGCAATGCACAGTGAAACATTTGGTAGTGTATGTATGTAAACTACGTACCTGTAACAGTCACAATAGTATTTTTTTCCATATATTTTCAGCGACGTTACGTAAAAGCTTGAGCAAGAATTTTTTCCATCGCCAATCGAAGAATGTCGAATCGTCGTTAATTCGTTGTTTGCTCGTCGAAGAGCTGTCGTTTCCGGCTTATTGTAATTGACGCCGGCCAAACGGATCGGGAATATTCTCAGTATTGTTATAAACCTGGCTGGATTTAATCGCTGATATCCTGCCCGCTGACTCACCGCCTTGGCAAATAAATAAAAAGACCTTGCGGTTGTTCGCCGTTATGTCTTATTATGCCAGGAATTCCTCAATCGTTACGACGAATCTGCTGCTCGTAAATATTTTCATTTAAGACGTCATCACTCTCTGTCAGCTGTTCCCCGACACACAATTTTCATTCCTTCTTAATACCTATAAAACTCCTCATTGTCTTCTCCCGTTTTCCTGCGATTCTTCTTGCACTCGAAGTAGCTCGTAAGACGTTACTTCTGCTTCCAGAAGTTACAGACTATCTTCATTTTTACGTCTCTTGAAAATTCGTATGTTCGAAAATTATTTTAAAATTATTCTAAGATGATTTTTATATTTTAAAAATTACTCGAAAATTATTTGTATTTCTTTAAAATTCTTTTAAAATTATTTGTGTTTTTTACAAATTATTCGAAAATTATTTGTACTCCTTTTTCCCGCAGGTAATGGATTGTTCGAGAGAGCAGGACCAGTGCCATTCACGGTCGTTCATCCCTTCCTCTATTTCATCGTGGACGCGGAAACTTCGGTAGTCCTGATCGCTGGTCGCGTCAACGATCCATTAAATTCGCGAATACTATAGACCCTACTGTTTTCCTTCGAAAATAACGAAACCTACTTGGGTACGAGAACGAACGAGTCTCCCAGGTAGTAATAAACATATGTTTAAGTACACGATGTATGTCTGTACAGAAAAAAAAAAGAAAAAGAAAATTCGTAATTATTGTAAATAAAGGAAGGAGAGAGAGAGAGATGAAGGGAGGGAAAAGGAGTTTAATTTAGCTAGTTCGATTAATGAAAAAAAAAAAGAAAAAGAAATAATTACTAAAAAGACAATGGGCAAGAACTTAGCATTTTACAGGATCTCGCTATACAAAATGGTAGATAAATGTGTAAATGAGATCGGCTTGCTGCTGAAACTGCCTAATTATTCGTTATATTTAACAATCATTCGGTAATCTTCAGAGGCGTTTTCAACGTCAAGCCAAAACAGTTCTATATCCACTTCTCCCATATTCTTTTCTTCTTTTCTTTTCTCTTACATATTCATGTACAGGCTGGCAAAAGCTGAGCGCCGTCATTAGCTCTCTTCGTTCGTCCATTCACGACGATGGAAATATATTATTATCTTACTTAAAATATATTTATATATGTATATATAAATACAGTCCAGCCTAGCGCGAGTGTGTTCACTCTTTTCTCCTCTCGTCGTTCGATCCAACGATCCTCCTTCTTCTTCTTTTCACAGTCTCGCGCGGTCTGTGTGTTTGATTGGCTTCGCTTTTTTTTTCCGTTAGCGGCAGTCTTCGAGACGGAAGTTTCTCAAACTTCTCTTATCCGGTGTTTTTCGTTGCGTGTAATATCCTTCTATATTCTCTAACAAACACCCCTCTTCGTTCTTCTATTCTTTTTTTCTCTATTCCAACGGGTGAAGAAAAACGAGAAACCATTTTTATTTTTTTTTTTTTTTCGTTCCAAGTCTCGCGTTCTTTCTCTCCGTACAAGTCTTACGTATTTGGCAGTGATTTCGTGCGACCTTCTCCTTTCTCTGTGTTCCCCCGCGCGGTTCGAAAACCCCCGTAGAAATCGAAGAAACGTGTAGTAGAACAACAACGGTTCTGGAACGTTCACACTTTGGCGAGTCGATTCGTCAAGCTGTCGACAATGGTACACCGTGGCAAATGGTCAACCGGAAGACGGGTCAGGTGACGTTCTTCAGGATCCACGGGACGAACTTCGAGATCCTCGTGCACACACCCGGTAGATTCGCCTCTGCGCAACCGATACCCCAGGATATGATGCCGGCAAGGAAGTATCGACCATCTTTCCCTCGTACTTGCAAAGGTCCACCCGAGTCGCCCTGGAAATTAGCCGTGAAAAGCCTTCTTGAGGCTTGGAGAACATTGTGAAGACTTCGTTCTCTCTCTTATGCTTTAGACAGTATCGAGTATATTCAGGACCTTATTTTTCTCTTAATTCTTAACACCATTAAGCAACGTATAGGTTATTCGAAGTTTTCTAGTGGAAATGATAGATTGTAATTGTGAATATTTAAGCGAGTGTTTAGATTGGAAGATAGACGTGCGATGAAGAGTACTTGGACCAGAGAGACAGGATTCTTTCCTGCGAATGTTTAGCCTATAAAGCGATAGTTGCGTGAACGAAGAATACTTGAGTTGGAGAGATAGAGGTGTGAATGAGTTTTGAGAAAGTCCACGTAGAGTGAAAGAATTAGAGAAGAAGAGAATGGACCGTGCGAAAGGAATTTTGGCGGTCAGCTTATGACGGGAGCAAAGTGACATGCAGGATAAATGGAGAAGCAGAGGGTTGTGAGTTTCATGTTGCACCTCTCCTTAATGAATTGGTCAAGTAAAGTTACTTAGGAGACTCGTGCTTTAAACACAGGGGACAATTAAACTCATTTCGGAAGTTGTATATATACAAACGGGAGGCTTAGCGAGCACCAGCGAGAATTAGTCGTTACTCCGTCCCTCTGGTGGTGAAACGTAGAAGGTACCGTCATAAAATAAAAAAACTAAGAGTTAAAGAGTAGAGCCATTAACTCTCGAGTCTTAAATATATTCGTTACCTGTCTCCAACCTAACATTCCTACAATAAATCTACCACCATTCGACGATCTTTCTCTAAGATCCAAAATAAATCATAGAACCTAGGATAAACATTTTGAAGAGTGTACCTGACAAGAATCCTGTCCACCAGACTCGTATCCAGCGCACAGGAAGATATCCGGAATGAACTCGTGCCTCCCAGCCTTCAGGAACATTGACTTACACCTATCGTTACTCACTATGGGCACAGAGACCTGCAACAAAAACATCCGAAACACGTCTGAGATAACACTCCCGGCTGTTCATAAATCTCTGATAGTCAAGTTCCTTTGCGAATAGCTCGAATTGAAAGAACTTATGGAAGATTGCCAGTTGGCAACCACTCTGTACCATGATTCACGATCAGGATTTTACCTCTTGCAGCACAGAAGGAAGGGTGCCACCCTCGCTGAGCCTTCCCCAACCGGTGACAGTTGCATTCTCGCCTATCAACAGATCATCAGTGGCTGGCAGACAGATCGGAGAGATGTGCGGCGCGAATGTTAACGAACTCTCCAATCGAACCAACGCCAGATCGTACTCGTACGTGAAGAAGTTGTACTTTGGGTGTACCACTTTCTTCGCCACGCCACGTTCCACGTACGGTAGCCGCTCTTGAACCGACGAGAAGTCGTACTCGCCCACTCTGATCCTGATCTGCGAGGTGAGCAGGCTGGAAAATGGTATCAATCGTGGGGAATTTATTTTTAACTCGATTTTTAGTTAATTAACCCTTATGTCGATAATTGAGTACTCTTCTGCGCATTTTTTGGGTAAAAATATTTGTAGGATCGGAGCTTCTAGACTTAAATAGGGAACCGACGAGGAAAAATAAAGAGGGCGTCATTGGCCTAGTGAGTAAAGTCTCGGCTTGGAGATGAGATGTTGGCACACACTACCGTCAAGCTGAAGCAGCAACAGGGGATAGAGGAATCATTCGCTCAACCACCAATTTAATAAGTGGCTGTAGTGTAATAGTGACAATTGTATTCACATCACATACACTGTCATTATTGGCTGATAAACAGACAGACAGAAGAACGCTAACGAAACAAATGCGACAGAGTGAGATACCCTAAAAGTAGGATTTCTTAGAAGGGATTGAGTGGAGCGAGCGGACGGATTCCCCTGTGTGCTGTCTTAGTTTGAAGGTAGATAAACAATTGCGACAATTGTGGTTATCGACATAAGGGATAAAAGAAGGATACTTTACTCCAGCAGAAATTGATTTTCAATTATCAGCTGTACAAATAAATTCGATGCCCTCTTTCAAAAAGTCTCGAACACTTTATCGTCTCAAAATCGTCACATTTTTCAGAGTCGTCAGTTTCCCAATAAATGAAAAATGTCATTCAAAACAGTCAATCATCTCGAACATAAAAATTGTGTTTGAGTTTGTGAAAGAAGGCAGCGAATTAATTTCCACACCCAACAATATATCACTCACTCGTCCACGCAATGTCCAGCAGTAGCGATCCAGTTCTCATTCAGCACAGCTCCTCCGCAACGATGAGTACTGGAGAACCCAAAGAACGACGTCCTTCTCACAGACACTTGCCAAGGCCATCTTCCAAACGGTGCATCCTTTCCACCAACGATCCTAGTCTCTGGCCTCGGGAACAACGGTGGCACACCGCACTGCATCCCTTTGCTTTCAGCTGCAGCGGAAACAGTTAGCACCGATCCTGTCTTCGCCGTTGCTTCCGTCGTCGACACTGTTGTGTCAGGCTTGGGTGTAGTCGTTGTGGTAGTTGTAGTCGTGGTTGTGGTCGTGGTAGTCGTCGTAGTTGTAGTAGTAGTCGTCGTAGTAGAAGTGGTAGTCTTCTGCGTTGGTCTAGGCCTGGCAGATGTCTCGAAGTGGGACGTGGTAATGTAATGTGCTGCTCCTAGCGGCTTGTGGAACTCCGTGTTCTAAGGATAAAAAGAAAGGGGAACATACACGTCCAGGCTAGATTGGTTATCGAGAGAGTGCACACGATGCGGTTCGAATTTATTATTAATCCACGAAACGGTTCGATCGGTTTCGTTTCTCCCTACTTTGTAACACGCTGTTCAATGGACTGTGTAATCGAGTCGAGGTGCCTCGATCCGCCTGCTTCTTTGTCGCGATTAACAGTAATCCAATGGCGAAGAAAAGAAGAAAAAAAAGGTCGGATAGAGGCAGCGTTTTCTTTTTCTTCTTACCGTGGCGAAACACCTGTTTTTCCTATCGATCGGATCTAATAGCGTTCGGTGGAGAGAGAGGGAACAGAGGATCGAGGATATAACGCGATAAAGTCGATCGGGGGAAACGATTTCAAGATAACAGCCGCTCCACCCAGGCATTTCTGGCTCAGCACGGGGGAAGAACTGTGCTCGCAATTATGGCCAGCGGCGCGTGGAGAGGATCATTCTTCTGTGGAAGAATTCCTACGGTTCGCGAATGCACGAAATTGTATCGGAATGCCTATGGATATTCGGATGTTCCGTGGAACGCGGATGTTCTTGTTTCGTGGAATCGTTGGGCTGAGTACGGTAGTGCTCGGTTAAGTGTCGCGGAGTATGTGTAATTGTCGCAGAGAGTAATACTCGTGTTTCGTCTTAATTACAGACGTGGATATACGCGTATCCTCGTTCCTGGTGAATACCGGGTGTCTCACTTGTAACGAACGTCTTAATTGCTTCTGTTGGTATTGGAAGTTTGAGAAAACGAAGGTCACTTCGAGGTTATAGACTTTCTTTTACTGTCGAAGGTCGTTTTAGTATGCAAAAAAAAAAATTTCGATGACCTTGGAATGACCTTTAAGATGATCTTGGGAGACTTTATTGTGTCGTCGTCAAATTTCCGAAGCACAGGGACTCCTGGAGGTATTTTTTTCTTATTTTCAATAAAATTGGAGATAATTTAGCTGTTCGTTACAAGTGAGACACCCTGTATAATACTACTTCTCTGGTCTCTGAAAACTGACAATATAATCCTAGTCGAAATTTTGGAACGTCAGTAATTTTTTCTTATTTTCAATACCAGTGAAGATAATTTACACGTTCGTTACAAGTGAGACACCCTGTATAACACTGACAATAGAGTCAAATGAACAGTCAAACGATCTTAGTCTAAACTTTGAAACACGTTAGTAATTTTTTCTTATTCTCAACACCAGTGGAAATAATTTACCAGTTCGTTACAAGTGAGACACCCTATATATTACTGACAATAGAGTCAGACGAACAGTCAGACAATTCTAGTCTACACTTTAGAACGTTGGTAGTTTTTTCTCATTTTCAATACCAGTGGAAATAATATACCAGTTCGTTACAAATGAGACACCCAGTACATTACCGACAATAGAGAGTCAGACGAACAGCTAGACAATCCTAGTTCTAAACCGAGCGACACTTGGACGCATTCTACTCTACAGAGACAGACGTGACGTACTTCTTGCGGTTCCGTGGGCTTGAAACTCGGTCGCGGGGGAAAGGCTTCAGGGCCGTTCTGAAGGAGGCTAGGGTTGTCGGTCCAGTGAGGTTTCAAGGACGGCCTAGGCGGCGTCCAGCTGTTCTCCGACCAGAAATGCGAGCTACTAGCCGGCGACGAGGACGAAGGCGACGACGGTTTAGCGGTCTCGTGCGAGGACATCGGCTTCGTGGACGACGATGGCCTCTGCTTAGTGACGAACGCCGGCTCTGTGGTCACTTGCCAGTGAGAGGTCTGCGGTAAGGATCCGGCTGCGCTAGAAATGAAAGAAAAGCTTGAAGCTGCCGCTGCCGGCTCGAAAACCTTCGTTCCGCTCGGTTGCACCCCGCCGATAGACCCCATTAATTACGCAGAAAATTGATCTAACAGCCGTATGCGCGAGTAGAGTGAATATCGCATCCTAAGCTCTCCTAATCTCTCAGCTGCGCGTCGCTTTATCGACTGGGACACGATTGTAAATGGAACACGTAAGGACATAGTCGAATACCTGGTGGTGGACTGACCACTGAAGTGTGTCGGCCTGATGATCGTCGTGGTTTTCATCGTCGTGCTGGAGATATTCGGCCTCGAGACGAAGTTCGGCCTGGTGTTCGGATGCTCGTTCGTCGAGATTGGCCGATAAGTGGTGGTCTTGATCGAGAAATAAGGCTTCGAGAAGTCTGTCGTGGGTTTGGGAGACACCGGCTTCGTCGCCCACTGCGGACGTTCCGTGTGGATGAAATTTAAGCTTGGATGAGGGTCCTTGGCGGTTTCCTGTCGGGGAACAACAAGAAGGTTCTCTCCAATTCAACTATATTTACGCGTTACAGATTTCACGGAAAAATTGGTTCCGTTAAACACGGTAAAATGAACTGTACGTTCTCGTTGCTTACATTTTCGTCAACCGAGTTAACGTTAGGTCGATGCACCGACTCCTGCACGCTCAAATCAGCATCCTCAGTCTTCCCGTCATCAGGTCTAGACTCGGAAGGTCTTTGGTTGTTCGGCCTGTTAGGCCTGATACCTTCGTCCTGGCCAGAAGCATGTTCCTTCCCCGGTAACCTAATCACCAACGTGTTATGCCCGCTGTCTACTTTATCCTTGAACCCCTGATGATGCCCCTGAAACCCACTGTGCGTCGTGTCTTTCTCCTTCACTCCCACATGCTGGCCACTTTCAGGTCTCTTCTGAAGATTCTGCGTGTCGTGATGACCAGGCCTCTTAGTATTCTGATTACCATCCTCCCAATGTCCCCCTGCAGGTCTCTTGGTACTGTGATTTCCTGGTCTCTTAGTATTCTGCGACCCTTTCTCCAAGAGATCAGGTACTCCAGGTCTCCTAGTGCTCAGCGATCCCTTCTCCCAAAGATCAGGAGCTCCAGGTCTTCTAGTGCTCAACGATCCCTTCTCCCAAAGATCAGGAGCTCCAGGTCTCCTAGTGCTCAACGATCCTTTCTCCCAAAGATCAGGTGCTCCAGGTCTCCTAGTACTTTGAGATCCCGGTCTCTTGGTGGTCTGCGATCCTTTCTCCCAGAGATCAGGTGCTCCAGGTCTCCTTGTGCTCAGAGATCCTTTTTCCCAAAGATCAGCTGCTCCAGGTCTCCTAGTACTTTGAGATCCCTTCTCCCAGAGCTCCGAAGATCCCGGTCTCTTGGTGCTCTGCGATCCTTTCTCCCAGAGATCAGGTGCTCCAGGTCTCCTAGTACTTTGAGATCCCTTCTCCCAGAGCTCGGAGGATCCCGGTCTTTTGGTGCTCTGCGATCCCTTCTCCCAGGAATCCAAGGATCCCGGTCTCTTGGTGCTCTGAGACGCCTTCTCCCAGAAATTCGACGAGGCAGGCAGCACAGAGGTCTGGATTCTGTCCTTGTGATCGGACGTGGGTTTCGCGTGCGGTCTTTTTTGCAACGGCCTAGCGGAACCGGCCGACAGCGGTTTGTGCGGTCTGCTGGACCCTCCGGAAGAGTTGGTCGTCTCGGATGGATGGTGACTCGGCCTGGCGGTGCTCGAGTCCGTGACGAGGAAGCTGGAGAGGGAGGTCTGCGTGGGTCTGGTGGATTCGTTGCCCAGTGCTTCAGCCAGGGTTGGCCTCAACGCGTTTGAGGACAACGAAGAGGAGGAGGAAGGTTGTTGATGGTGGTGATGATGATGGTGATGATGGTGATGGTGATGGGGCGCGGTGATCGCGTTCGTAGTCGTGTTGTGCACGCAGCAGCTTCCGAACATGAACGTGTCCACGCACACGCCCACGTGAGTGCCCTCCGATTTGATGCACTCCCAGACGAACATGCACGTGCCCTCTTTAGACTCTGGTCCTGGGACTCGACAGGGCTTCGGGGTGATTTTGTAACCTGCGCGGAGTCAAACCAGCCTGTTTTTCACGGTTTCAGGAGTCTCTTCTGGGAGGAGCTTCTGTTAGAATTGTCCTTCAAGCTTAACCCTTTAAGTCCGAGTGTGAGTCTAGTGTTCCAATTTTTGGTAACACTCTAAGCTCGGGAGTGTTTCGACCCTTCGAGTGTCTTTGCGGTTATCGCAGAAGTCTGACCGAAAAAAGTTTCATTTGACGTCGAAAAAATTCCAAAAATTTTGTATTCGACATTGTCACCGAATGCGACTGCTTGGAAGTGACACGAAACAAAGGCTTCCCCTCAGGTCCTCAATTTTTTATAAAAAAATAGAGAGATTATTAGAAGTAGAGTAAAATTTACACTCGAACGGTTAAACTTGTTAGAATTTCTTCGAATGTCAAAACACTACTTTACACTCCTTTGAAACGTACAAAAGTATGAAAATCGCAGATTTCCGGTACGATACCACTCGTTGTCAGACTTACAGGGTCAAGAAGCATTAGCTCCAGAATACAGCAAGCTCAATCTAAACGAATGACCCATTCACCGAAACAAGATTCACGTCATCCCGTCACCGTCACCACAACCCGTCTCTGTCAAAGCAAAATTGCATTCCCCGCAAAGAATCAACGCTCTCCCTCCCGCCACATCTGATCCTCCGCAAGTTTATTCACTCGTCAATCGCCTCCACCTCGGGGTATCAGGGTCGAGAGTGAAGCAAAAGAACGAGGAACACAATAAGCACGTGTTCGATAGCCACTATGATTGATTCCCCCGTTCACCTAACGCTCGTATCAGATACACTCTGCCCACAAGTAGGCCATCAGAAAACGTACAATTAACCCGGCCGGTCTAATGGCTTCTATTTACATTTAGATTGAGATCGATTCTAATGTCCCGTAACGATCACGATATTGCCCACAATCGGTCCCACGAATTTAATCCTAACCTAAAACCGACCCACGGCGAGTGACCCAGATTACGCTGCAACTCCGCGTGCGTGATAAACCACCGTTTAAAGGGTATCGACGCAAGCCAAGTATAATTAACGGGAACGTCGAGGGTAGCTCGCTTTGTTCCACCAACAATCGCTATTCTCGATCGATACACCTCTCTCTCCCCCATCTGTCGTGTATCTCTGAATTTCGGACGGATCGGCCAATTAACAGCATCATCTCTCTCTCTCTCTCTGAGTAGGTAGCTACAAACGCGTCGAGAGTTGGGTAATTGGAGCGTCGTTAACGTGTCGTCCACCCAAGGAAGATAGGAATCTTTGGCTTGTTCGTTGGTGAAAGTGCACCGATCGAGAAGCGTTCGAGACCGGGGACACGCGGTTCTTCGAAAAGAGGAAGAAACGAGGGGGTCGAATGGAGTACGTAGAACCTGGGCCAGGTCGTTAACCGAGAAGAAGAAGAAGAAGAAGAAGAAGAAGCGCGTAAGCGGACGTAAATTGCCGCGGTTCCGCGATCTCCTCTTCCACGGTCTCGCTTTCTCCGTTACGAAGCCGCGTTACCACGCCGCTAATTAGAAGAAAAAAACGTTATTTTATCGGTCCTCCGTGTTCGTACGTCTTCGACGTTACCCGAGATCGGGAACAATGGGCAAGACGACGTTACCTCTAGCGACGTTGGTGTAAAAGGGGTGAGAAAAAAGGGACGTGTGTCTCTTCTCTTTCTATCTATCCGTGTTTCGTCTGGTGTTCGAACCGGCGAGACGGTTGACGAAGCACCAAAGTGTATCGCACAGTTGAACGAGTTCGTTTTCGCTTACTGTTTCGAGAGACTAATTAAACGGTGGATATTAAAGGGAGAGAGGGTTGTTCAGAGGAGAAGGTAATTACGAAGGCATTTATTGTGCTTCTGAGTGTAATGCGGAACGCCGGTGAACAGGGTGGAAATTGTGGAGAATATCGGGAACTCTCGATGGGAAGGGTATTAATGCGAAATTGTTGGCTGGAAGTTTCGAATTGTACAGGGTTGAGAGTTTCTTGCTAATTTGAATATCGATAGGCAATTAATAACGGTTCTGACGGTGAACCCTTGTGCAACGCGAACATTCGCGGGGAATTTGGAAATTTTTAAGGTACATCGGGTGAGAGAATTATTAGGGACACCTGTGAGGTAAGAAATTCAGGGTTTTACGTTGGAAGGATTAATTTTTTCATGAATTCTTGTTATTTCTTTTTCTGTGGAGCGTTGATGTTTAGGTGTTGCAAAGATATAGTTAGTAACACTTCAAGCAATTATTTTTTATGGGTACTGCAAATCGCCACTTGGGAACCGCGTGTTACAGTTTTCTTGCTTTATAGATCTTCGTCGTGTGAATTTTTTTTATAATGCACAGTAAATTATTTCGAACTTATAGAAAAGAGAACGAAGGCTGTAATTGCAGCGAAAGGTAGCGCTACCGAATACACGCTTTATCGTTATTTTTATGGACGTTACTTTGCACGAGTATTGCAAATCGCCACTTGGGAACCGCGTGTTACAGTTTCGTTCATTTTGCAGATCTTGAGCTTCCGAATTTTTCTTGCCGTGTTTCTGCTACTTACAATGCATAGTAAGTTACTTGAAACGAATCGAGAAAGGAACGAAGGCTGTAATTGCAGTATTTTTTATAACTACTCAAGCTAAGTTTAGCTTTCTCGTGTCTGTTCAGTGGACAATTGTTAATTAAAAATTGTCCGGTGCGCAAACCTAAATTTTTACACTATGGCTCTAATAATTCGATCGCTCTCTCGTCTCTTCAGTGGGCAATCGTTAATTAAAAATTACCTCGATAATAATTTGATCTCGGTAGAAGTGTATCTACGAAGGGGGGAAAAATAGAGGGAGCATTTTCACGTCCCGGTGTTCCGGCAGGTAAGTAGAGGTAAATTTTGCTTAAAAGCGAAACAGAGAGGAGGAAAAAGTGGTGCACCACGGGGTTAACGAGAGGAGAGGCTTTCCCATCCTCGAGACAGGGAGGAGAGCTTTTCTTTTCCCACGCTCGAGCACACGACCGACTGCACCTTGACCGAGTTCCCCGTCCAATTAGGCGTTACACATTTTACAGGGATCTCGGGGAAGAGAGAGAGAGAGAGAGGAAAAATTGGTGGGGAGGTTTGTGCGAAGGGTTAGAATGACGATTTTTTCTTCCTCGAAGAAATTCAGCGAGATACTAATCTACGTATAGAATATTAACCCTTTCGTTACTACCATTAGAGGTTCGCGTGGGGGCGTTTTTTGGGCGAAAAAACTGCTATAATTAATTCATATTTTTCGAAGAAATTTTATATCATCGATGGCATTTTTGAAAAGAAAAATTTCATTCTGAGACAGGGGACAATGAGTGAAAATCTCAACGACGCATTTCTGCGTCATCCGTACTCAAGTAAGAAACCCCAAAGCACACCAGTGCGTCATACGAATACGTTACAAGGTACAGTGACCTAAAAGTATTCATACACCCTGTAAAATGGAACAACTTTTTTAAAATTGGGCCAAACTACTTGAGTTTTTTTTGAGAAGTTAGAAAGACTAGTTTACTAGATGACGGGTCAAAAAATTTTGGAAAAGACTGCAATTAGTCGGAATCGTGAAGAAAATAGCGAAGGCCGTTTTTACAACTTTTTTTATCTGAACTCGTGATGAAAATTTGAAAAATACGTTTTGTAGATCTATGCCAATTATACACACGCTGAAAAGTTGATCGAAATCGGTTAACGTTGTTATGAGCTACAAACGGTTAAAGATTGTAAAAATCGCACTATTTCACTAATAAATCTGAAGATCCTTACATCTTTCGATGCCTGTCGCTTGTTTCTCCATCCACCGATTTCGATCAAATTTTCAGCGTGCGTATGATTCACATAGATTTTTTAAATTTTCATCACGAGCTCAGATAGAAAAGTTGTAAAAATGATCTTCGCTATTTTCTTCGCGGTTCCGACTAATTGCAGTTTTTTCAAAAATTCTTTTACACTTCATCTAGTAAACTAATCTTTCTAACTTCTCAAAAAAACTCAGGTCCTTTGGCCCAATTTTAAAAAAGTCATTCCATTTTATAGGGTGTATGAATACCTTTTTCGGTCACTGTATAGCTATTAGGTTGTCCGGAAATGAACTGCGGTTTTCTGCTATGTCGTATTTAGGGCTTTTCTATACTACACACTTTAAATTTATGTTTATTATGTAATGTACCATTTGAACGCGTAGACGTCGCTCTGTCATATAAGTTTTTTACCGTCGTTTGTTCTGAGTACAACTTAAAAACGTAACAATGGACAAGAAGCAAGTTCGTACCATATTTTCATACGAATTTAAATTAGGACGTAAAGCCGCGGAAACTGGCCGCAATATCGATCACGTATTCAGTGAACGCACAACTAATGAAGTTTGATAAATCGTAAGATCACGCAATTCACGATTCGAGAGATACACGAATTGGGTTACGAAACGTTAAAACACCCTCCTTATTCCCCCGACTTGTCCCCTACAGATTACCAGTTTTTTAAACATTTCGATAACTTTTTGCGAGAAAAAATCTTCCGCGATAAAGAGGATGCTGTAAGGATTACCAGTTTTTTAAACATTTCGATAACTTTTTGCGAGAAAAAATCTTCCGCGATAAAGGGGATGCTGTAAATACCTTGGTGGAATTTATTCATTCTAGAACTCCTGATTTTTATTGTAACGGAATAGGAACTCTTGGAAAACGTTGGAGAAAGTGTATAGAATCTAATGGAAATTATTTCGATGAAATAAATTCACTCTAAGCAAAAGTACAATTTAACCGCAATTTATTTCCGGACAACCTAATAACACAGTGGCTTGCATGAAATAGACGCAACACTCCTTCGTATTACTAAATTTTACAGAAATTTGACTTCTTCCCTCGTTATCCAGAATTCAACTTTTTCCACTTTCCTTCTTTCTCCTTTTTAATTAAACAGATAAACCGTGCAGCCTTAGACCAGAGCTGGTCCATAAGCCGGGAAGCTACTTTTTTCTCATTTACACCACTTTTAAATTAAACGGCCGAAGTATCAGAACGCTGTCTTTGAAATTCGTTTGAAAAACGCCACGAACTTTTGCTCGAATCCAGTACACAAGCGTATCTTACTGTTAA
>NW_017100369.1:404082-408411 GCF_001263275.1 Habropoda laboriosa
GAAGAGCCGGTATTGCAGCAGTGTGATCTAAATAGGCAGGATGTTAGGCATAGCATTAAAACGAAGGGAATTCGATTAATGGCCGGTTCGGGTTGGAAAGCACGCGAAGAAGTGGTCCAGCCAAGAAAGTCAGCAGCTCGAAGGAGACACGAGGAGGAATGGAACGCGGCACAGCTACTGAAATACACGCTGTTTAAAACCACCAAAAGGAGTATTACTGACTGTGACCTCGATTCAGCGTGCTGAGGGACCTGGCGATGCCCGACCACCAGAGAATTGTGGCCACGTAACCGATCCACCGCATCCTGATCCCTGAAATCAGAAACGTACCACTTAAACCTACCATTCTGGACATTCCTTCAAAGGAGAACCTGCATCAGCCCTTTGCCTCGACAGGTTTCCTAGATTAGCTCCGCGTCTCCCGACGCTTACGCTTGATTAGGCACTTGCGAGTTAATTGGTGTATCGGCTGCAGTAAATTCCAAGTGTCCAGTTTGGCTGTTAGTATATCAAGCGACGTCAGGAATGACACTTTGCGAGCTAAATTGCGAGTGTAATTTTTGTATTGCAGAGTAAGGGGATGGTAGGTCGTATTTTTCTTTCTCTTTCGTTCAATTTTTTCCCATTTATCGAAATTTCTCCGACCACTCTTTTTTTTTTACCTTATTGCTAAGGATACAGTACACCCAATTCTGTTTTTACACGGTAGATACGTTCCAGAAAAGACCGTGTAAAAAAAGACACCGTGTACATACATGGAAAAATAGGGGATTGGTTCCATATTCAAAAAATGGGTAAAATAAAAGGATTCGTGCAAAAAAACTTTGACATATGTAAATTAAAAATGATCAGAAATTCAGGAATTAAGAATTGAAAACAGCGATAGTGACGAGAACAGCGTAACTTTGTTCAAGACTGGTTCAAAATCACTAACATCGCTCGAAACATCGAATGAAAGTGTGTAAAAAGGAAATTGAATTTATTTTTCTAGACCGTGTTAAATGAAAACCGTGTAAAAACAGAATTGGGTGTATGTCATTTCCAGAGTCAGCGATTCAACATTTGCAGAAGCTCAACGAGATCTGTATCTAATAGAAAATCAAAGTTTCTTTCGTATAATTGCTAAGAAACCGACATCTTTCCTTTTTCGTCCAATTTTTCATAATTTATCAAAATTTTCGCGACTACATTTTTTCACCTAATTGTGCGAATCTACAGAGATTCAGTATTCACAGAAGCTCAAATAGGATCCATATCTAAGAGAAAAGTAAATTGTTTTTCATCGAATTGCTAAGAGAATAAAACGATTTTTAAAAATTCCTACGACCACTTTCTTCGATCTAATTGCCAAGAAAACAGTGTATCATTTCCATCCTCAATGATCCATGTGTGATCCAACATTCACAGAAGCTCAATCTCCCCTTCGTCCAATATTTCCCATTTCCTTCAAAACTTTTCATATATTCTAACTCAAAGAAACTTCACATCTCGGTGCTCCATATTGTCGAGATTATCTTCAACTGAAAATCTCCATAGACAACATTAACGAGACCTCAATCTCTTCTTTTCATCTAATTTCTCCCAAGTCTATCAAAATGTTTGCCCCTATAACCCGATACGTACGAACAAACTTCAATTTCTCCCTTAGAGAACCACAAGGTTCGACAAGAAACCATAAGACAGCGTCACAGCGAGGTACAACATCGACGGAGGAGCGTAGAAAACGCGCTGGAGGCCATTGTTAAGGTTAATCTTCGGGCATCATGCAAATTGCGACGAGCGAGGCTAGGGAGGCGGCGGACACACCGGTGGCACGGTTACAAAACTCCTCTAATCCCGTGTGGAGAAAGGGGGTGGGGAGGTGAGGGCACGTGTGTGTCCAGTTATTCCACCGGGCAGTTACACCTGTACGACCGGCGTTATTGCCTGTTCCACGGGCCTCGACAATTTCTGATGCGCCGCCGCGCACAGTTGAGCGCGTGCAGATACGTTTACGTACTCCCCCTACTGTCTCCTGCCCACCCATTTCCCCTCGTTTCTGTTACTAATAAGCATGTTTAATGCAGCACGTTCCTCGCGTGCCTTGGTCCTGTGCCAAAGTACGATCCCGAGGTCACATTTTCGCTCTCGACGGGAGAAACGAAACGAAACCACCTCGAGGTGGCGCTCTTCCCACTTTGCACCTATTTCATTTTGCCAATTTTGTCTGTGGAGAAGTGGCGTAGTTTGTGTAAAGTTGATTCGGCTGGTCTACGAAATTTCTTTGCACATCAATGAACCGTCCTTCGATTTTACGTTAGTAATTTTCTTAGCGGAGGGTGTTTTACCAATTCATTTCTAATAAAATTATTCAAATAAATTGTAATAATGGGAAACTGATTCTCCCACTTCGCATCTATTAGGTTTAGACGCGACACTCTTTTCTTTTACCATTTTTTGCTTGTGGAGAAGCGGCGTAATTTGTGCAGGGTAGATTGGGTATTTGAAAATTCTGATTGAGTAGATCTAAGAAACTTTTTTTTAATAATAATGAACCGTCGCTCAATTTTTATCTAATAAAATTATTAAAATGAATTACAGTAATAAAAATTATTATTAGTAATCGAAAACAGCTGGTAAAAAATTTAAGGGGTGATTTTATAAGTCGGAATAAGACGAAAATCGAGAACGAAGATTGAGAACTGCAATTCACCGGGTTCGGTAACGTATCGAGTGTGTTTTATTGAATTTTTTTCGATACACGGATTAACAGTTCCGTTGGAAGAAAGACGGATGTAAAGTAGTTAGGGCGAGGACAGCAGGGACGAGAGCAGAATGTTCACGTTGACTTGTTGCCTCTTTATAAGTCGATCTCGGTGTTGCGACCTACATCGTCGCCGACTGGTCGCTTTTCCCCATCGAAGAATAGCCTATGCCAACGATTTTCGTTTCATCAGCTTTGCAGTATTCTACACCTCTGAATTTATCGTGCTTTCAACTATTATACTACGATTCCTTCACTCTTACTTTCTTCGTTATCATTCTATAGGGTTGCTTTCTAATTTCACACCCTTCAAACATCGTCCATTTAAAAATGAGGTATTAAGAAAACAGAAGATATAGCATACAGGAAAATAACAAGTTTCAAGGTTAGGATTTTAGACAAAATTTCTCAAATTTATATAAAATATATAAATGTATTAAAAGAGTTTCTTAAAGGTGCAGTACAATACGTATAGTTGAGGCCACGATATAGCGAGGTCGTAAATTAAAGTCTCAAGAATCGGCACCGATTGATGTTGCGGCACTCAAGGCCGTGTGTTGCAGTCTGTTTGAGGGTTCCAACAATAAACGAATGGTAGCATATGATTTGGTACTTCAAGTAGAAAATGGTATTTCATTTACAAATGGAAAATATGTTAATATTAAAGCTACACAATCCTTTTGCATTTTCTATCTGTATATAACACGAGCAGGTAAATGAAGATGTTAAAGACCTCAATAAGACCTTTACTTGTAACCGTACTTCCAAAAGCGGCTTTTCCCAGAAGAAAAAAACCCTAAATTGTCCTAGCTGAACTCAATTTTCAGTAAATATATTAGAATCAGTTTGACTTTCGCTGGATACTTCCGCGTCTATCAAAATTTTTGGATAGCCATTCATCTTTCTTTCCAACTCTGATTTGAAGAATTCAGACCAAAACATTTTTCTCTGGCGCCTCTTAGAATACATCTCCATCTGAGAGTTTTCCACGATAGTTTCTCTCTCGAGAGTCCTCTCAAATTCTGTATTCATCTCTCAATACCGTCTACACCCATAAATTCGACACTCTCGAGACCAACTCGCTGTAGTTTTACTCTCAGACTCTCCAGTGCTCCTCTCCAACACTACAAACTCAGCCACTCCCGATAAACATTCACACGAAATTCCCTTTTCCACCCATACAAAAGCGAAAAACGAAGAACAACTTTTCTACCCAAATGGAAAATTCATATTCACAGAGATTATGCGATTGAAATCGAACGAAATGGCGGAAGAATCGGTCCAGAGAGCGGTTGCCCGCCATTCCACGGTCCCGGGCGAAAGAACTCGTCACACTGTAACGGTTTAATGAAATGTGCGATTGCACCGGACCGTTCAGCCGTGCCTTTGTACTAGAAACCTTTCACGGGATTCATAATTTTTGCGTCCGCCTCTTATGAGTCGGCCCAGCGTGCTAACCTGAATTCAATGGCGGCGTGATATCGTCAGGGAGAGGTCAGCATCTTCAGACTACACGTTCTACGCGTGGAAAATCAATGGATTGCCTTCAGTGTTCCTCTCTTCTCTCTTGTCTCGTGGTAGGTGGA
>NW_017100369.1:408444-413564 GCF_001263275.1 Habropoda laboriosa
CGGTTAATAAGCGGTGATCGTGACAAATGCGACACGCCAGGTGCACGTAAGAACGGTAATACCTTCGTGTTTCTTAGAGACACGATTTTCTTTCGTGGTACAAGTAGTACTCTAAATGTAAATTGATAAATTTTCATACACCTACCTATCCTTGCCTCGAAGATACTTATCAAACTTTTCGGACCCTAGAACACTTTTGTGAAACGCACAACATTGAATTTCATCCCTGCATAGTAGAAATCGAAGAAAAAAATCTGAGGGTCCCAAGCGAGAATCGAACTCGCGACCTCCGAATTACAACGCCGACACTCTACGCACTTCGCCAACGCGCCCTACAATGTCTCTACTCGCTCCCTCTCATATCACCTATTGACAGAGTCTTGTAAGTCATTTCGAATTTGCGTTCGTTTGTATTTCTCGTACTACCTGTAGCATTTTGTTTTATTCCAGACAGTGGAATGTGTACGACACTTTTAAAACCTTAGCGAGAGGTTTATTCAAATTTATAACAGGGTGAAATTTTCACTAGCTCGGATAAAAAAGTTGTGAAAATCGACCTTCGCCATTTTCTTCGCGATTCCGACAAATTGCAGTTTTTCCAACATTTTTTATCCCAACTTCTCAATTTGAAAAAAGTTACTCTATTTCCAAGGATGTCTACATATTTCTGTCCTTTACTGTCTCAGTACGTCGACCACTTTTCCTGTTACCACTACACACACGCACTCATTTCTCGTAATAATCAAACATAAATAGATAAATTTATTGAAATTTACTGAGATTGCGAACTTTCTATCGGGGAAATATGGTGGAGTGTGTGAATGGAAGGAAGTGAGTGAAGACAGAGGCAGGGAGAACCGTGGAGAGGGCGAGGCTTCGCGTCTTTACGACGGGTCATCAGCGGACTATTATGCAAATAAAGGAAACGACGTGGCAGTAAAGCCCCGAGATATCGTGTAACGCTGAATCGCGGCCAGCTGGCCCCACGTTTCCACGGCGAAGATCGTTGCTTGGATATTACGCGAAATGTACGTACGCGTTCACGCACGTTTACACACCGACCGCTGTGGTCAATTAGGGTATTGATTTAACAGGATTTCCAGTCCGACGCGAATCGCCGTGGAACGCAGCTCCGCGCCAATGCAAATCCGCCTGTTTTAGGAATTTCATAACTTTATCGTTGGTTTTATAATGATCGTGAAATTGTAGAGTGAATTTGGGAAATTTAGTTTTTTTTTTTTTTGAAGTACTTTGTAACAGAGTTATTTTTTGGAGGTATTCTTATTCTCGTTAAGTGGGATGATCTCGGAGAATGTAGTATAATTTGATATAGTTAATAAGTGTTCACCGATGTCTCAATGATTTAATAAATTCGATCTGAATCTTAACCCTTTCGTGACCAATAGGAGTACATAGAGTACGAGTGACAAATTCTTAACATTAAAGTGACTATTAAATAAACGTATCTCCACTCTAAACCTACCAACAAGTGTTCACTTACATCTCAGCGAGTTAATAAATTACAAGTAACTTGAATTCAACCTGAACCTTCACCCTTTCGCAATCAATAGGAATACTCGAACAGAAATTAGTCTTTATGAATAAAAAAATTCTTAACATTAGAGTGACTATTAAATAAAGGTACTTCCATTCGAAACCTAGGAACCAGAGTTCACTGATTCTCAACAATTTAATAGACCGCAAGTAACATCAATTCAACCTGAACTTTAACCCTTTCGTGACCAGCAGGATATCCCGTCAGAGTCCTCGAACAAAAATTGACACTCAATTTAGTATCCATTACAGAAAAATAATCGACAGATGACTAAAAATTCTTAAGAAAAAAGAAATTTAATCATGAAAGGGTTAAATACAGGAATGGCGAAGTTCCAAACGAACGAAACTACAGATATAGCTCCAACATTTTAAGTCAACCGAACCACCCCTAACTTCCACTCTTCTTTACAAAATTACTCTTACCCCTTTCGTCACGTCGAGCTAACGACCACTTGGAAACAAAGTTTCCACTTTCTTGAGATCGTTGTAAAACCTGGCCTAGGTATATCGTGCAGACGTAATTGAATCAGCAGCAGGTGCAGGCGGTTCGATAGCAGAAAAACGCGGTGATTGCAGGAGAACAGCGAAAGAGAGTAAGAGAGAGAGAGAGGAAGAAGAGGGCTGGAGGCGGCTTGTTACCGAATTCTCGTTTCGCATACCGGGTCATCAGGCTGACTTTCGGGCTTTCTCGGTCGTTTTTTCGGGCAATTTGTCTCGTTGACACCGATTCCCCAACCATGCCTCTCGATGCTTTTTGTTCCAATGGACGATGCGGTTTTATCAGGCCTCGTATTTCAGCGACGACACACGCCAGACAGAGAGCGGACGCCCTGGATGGGAACCGGGCAAAATCGATACTCGATAATAAAAAGGCAGAAAAAAAGAATGTCGTCCCTTTGAATGCTTCTTTGTGCATTTTTTTTTTTTGTGCGAGAGAATCGATTTTACTATCAACTTCAAGGGAGCCGATAGAGTGAGCGAAAAAGGGATCGCGAATGTTATCTAGGGCTTTGAATAAGTACCAGAAGAACCAAGATGGCGGGGAGATGTGATCAACACGTTTCGTGTCAAAGGAAGAAATGTCGCGATGCAATATTTAAAAATATCGATCGGTGGTGAATTCTTGACACTCTAATCTTCTTTTGCACACATTTTGCATCAGCTGATCATTTTTCTTTCAATGACAATTGAAATTTTCATGAATTTCTTTCAGTGGAAATATAGCTTAGAATAAAAATAGCGTAGAATTCACACAGTGATAAAAATATGAAGTTTATCAACCCATCGAGTTTAGTGTTTATTTTATAGTTTAAACAGTGTAGAATTCAGAGTCTAATTTAATCGATTCTAACCTCAAAAACTGAATCAAACTGTAGTGACTAATACAGTGTCGAATACACTCTGTAACACAGCGATAAAAATATCTGCTCTTCAAGTTTGCTGTTTATTTTACAGTTCAAACAGGTTAGAATAAAATAAGTGTAGAATTAGAAGTCTAATTCGATCGAACTTAACCTCAAAAATTGTACCAGACTATAGTAACCAATACAGCGTCTAACATACCCTGTGACACAGTGATAAAAATATCCACCCCTCGATTCACTGTTTATTTCACACGTTAAATAGTACAGAATTGAAAATCCAATTTAATCAACTCTAACCTCCAAAATCGAACCAGACTATAGTAACCAATACAGCGTCTAACATACCCTGTGACACATTGATAAAAATATCCACCCCTCGATTCACTGTTTATTTCACACGTTAAATAGTATAGAATTGAAAATCCAATTTAATCAATTTTAACCTCAAAAATCGAACCAGACTATAGAAACCAATACAGCGTCTAACATACCCTGTGACACATTGATAAAAATATCCACCCCTCGATTCACTGTTTATTTCACACGTTAAATAGTATAGAATTGAAAATCCAATTTAACCAACTCTAACCTCAAAAATCGAACCAGACTATAGAAACCAATACAGCGTCTAACATACCCTGTGACACATTGATAAAAATATCCACCCCTCGATTCACTGTTTATTTCACACGTTAAATAGTATAGAATTGAAAATCCAATTTAACCAACTCTAACCTCAAAAATCGAACCAGACTATAGAAACCAATACAGCGTCTAACATACCCTGTGATACAGTGATAAAAATACCTACCCTCGAGTTCACAGTTTACTTTAAAATCCACAATAAAATCCTCGGAAGGAGAAAGAAAGAAAGGAAAAAACGAACAATGTCGTAGAAAATAAAACGAAAGACAAGGATCATCCAGAGGTTAGCTAGCTTTGCGAGCTCAGCCTCCGCTTCCGGCTACGAAATTGATGTTTGCGTACCACTTCGGGGTTCGATCGTCGCCACATGTCTCCTACTACGAGTCTGCCAGAGCCACATCGTGAGTGGAGGCAGGTTCGCCTCATACAGCATTTTCTCCTGCAAATAGGAACATCCTCAGACGGAGGCTCGCGTGACCTCGTGTATTTCGAGGCGTTTCCAGTGATCCTTGCTGTATTCGAGCCACCTTATCGATCCGTGTCCACCCATGCCCACCGCCAGCCCACACACACCAGCACCACCACCACCACCACAACCCGATAAATTATTCGCCATCGTAACATTGTCCCGTAACTCGGTTCCCCTCCCCCCCCCGAACGAAATAGAGCGCCCGAGAGTCCGGTTGCAATTGATAATTGGACAAATTGAAACACTCGCTCGTTTATCACCGTGAATCTCTTCCACTTGGAAAGTCAATTTCATTACGGAGGATCGCGTGGAAATTTCGTTAAGCGACGGACGACGCTTGGTTGAACGAGAAGGTTAGGTGCTAGCGAGAAATTTTGGTGCTATCGTTTGTCTTGAATGTTCAAATCCTGGAAGGATATTAGTTGACAAATCTTGGAGTAATCAATGATCGACGATACACCGAGGATCGAAATTGTTTGTGTCGCATAATACGGTCCACAGAAGACATTTTTGTCGAAGTTTTCAGACATCTTCAATTTTTTATAGATAAATTTGTAATTTTAGAAAAATCTTCGAGTAACGAAAGATCGACGATGCACCGGGGATTGAAATTTTTTTTGTGGTACATATTATGTATCAAAGGGGCCATTTTTCCGAAGTTCTCGAGGTCACCTTCAATTTTTCATAGATAAGTCTATAATTTTTGTACGCCCATCTTTTAGTGGATGTCGAGACGAGTTCAACGAGTATAATGACAAATACTTTTTCTATCTGAGGGAATGATACGGCGATGACCTTGAAAGACCTTGAAAATTCCTCTCGGTATGTCGATATATGTAAAAATATACAGTTCTTTTAAACAAACAACAAAGATCGCCCTGAAATCTCAGAGGAACCTCCACCTATTCAGACAAGACTTGTGTCCAATACAAGATCCTCCCTTCGAATAAAAAATAGTTCAGTAGATAATTAGTGAATTGATTAAAATGAAACAACCTACATATACTAAAAAAAACAAGAAGAAGAGAAAAGCCAGAATCGTAAATTTTTAAAAAATTCTTCAAATAACAAACACTTCGAAAAAT
>NW_017100369.1:414736-417697 GCF_001263275.1 Habropoda laboriosa
TTCAAATTTTTGGGGTTTAAAAGGAGAAGAATTTTTAATTGTTTCACAATGGATAGTTCTACTTTCTAGAGTTTTTTCTACGACTTCTCACTATTTTTGAGAATTTTTGAGAGATAAACTTTATTTTATCAACTGATTACTTCACTCAAGCAACAAAAACTCGCGTAATTCCCAAAAAGACGGTTTCACACTGTACATAAAAATAATCCTTACTTCAAGAGCCACAATTTTCTCGCAGCGAGTAAACTTCGCCCATAAATTGGACAAGAACTTCCTACCTGGTGTAAAAGAGAAACAAAATTTCGACTCGAGGGAATCACCTTATGATATAATTCCAACTTCGAATGGGTTCAAGAGCGTATAGAATACTTTCCCAAGTCATATTCCGCAGTCAACACCAACAGCCATTCGCGAGAATACGGATAGAAAGCTTCGATAACAGAAGTGCAAACGAGAAAAAGAAGCAAACAGAAATAGCATCGATATTGTTCTCGTTTCTCGAAGGTATAACCGTCGCGCGTTAACCTTTTCAACGGACCACCTCCTATTTTGCTTCCCTCTCACCGTTGCCTTCCGTAGAAAACCATCATCTTCCCCTTCGAATCGTGCATCGAGTAATTTCGATTTCAATTTTTCCTCGTGCGGCTTATCAATCGAAAACGAAAGTTTTCTGACGCGAGGGGCTCGCTTCGAGCGAGCACCTTACGCAACCTGCCACGCATATGGGACGAAATTTGAATTTTTATAGGAGTGTCTAGCGAAATCGAGGATGCAGATGGAAAAGAAGCTTCCTTCGAACGTATCCGAACACGTTATTCCAATATTACGTATTCCGAAGAGGATAACAAGCGTGGGAGAGACATCGTCGAGATTCGTATTAAGGAAAATGAATTTTTTTAAAGGAATATATGCTACTTAGGAGACATTTTCTATTTTTGCAATGGATATTCTCGTGGTGTCTTTTAATTGTAATTTTTTGGTGGATATTAGATGCGTGAAAGGTTCGAAATAAAGGGATTTAGTGTTTTATCAGATATACAGGGTGTTCGAAAAATTTTGGACAAAAATTTGTCAAAATTTGGGTGTACGTTCCTCATGTCGAAATAAGAAAAAATGTTCATATAAATGTGTGCCCTAAAACGCATATTTAAGCGAGTACGACAATTTATAGTAAGACACGCCCACTGAATCTCAGGAAGGACGTTCGCGCACATACTTTGAATTCATCGTACTGGCGTTAATACTCGTTTCCAGACGTATAATTATACCAACTTTTTCCTTTATTTTGTCGTGTAGAATTGATACGTAACGTTTTTCCTCGCTCGTTTTTGTCGCAGCTCGAGTTTTCAATCTACGTGTCTACGATCGCTAAATACCGCATTTGCAACGGCGACACGAGGGACGATAATTTAACTGGCCGATACGTGGGTAACAGATGAGGAGGATGGAAGGGAAAAGGAGGAGTGTGTCCGAAGAGGCTGGGTAAGGAAGAGGAATAGAGTGCGTGTGCCCCTCGCGGTTGCTGAGGAACTGGGCCGTGGTCTCGTGTTACTCGTCTCCCGCATGGCGCACGAGCGTCCGCAAAAAGTGACACATATTTCAGGGCAATGAGAACTCGGCTGACCGCGGGCACGCGGAACATATCCGGCAGGCGATTTTCGCGGCCGACTCCCTCGATCCAGAGATCCTATTTGTTACCATCGATCTCCTTTATCCTCGAGAAAAATCCTAATTAGGTCTCTTGCCTAATTTCAGGGGACGTATATTTTCAGAGATATTTGCAACGTAATCTTGTCCTATCCATTGCATAATCTTTTTTCTATTATTATTACCCTAATTTTATTGTTAAAAATTTCATAATTCTGTTATTAAAAATTGGCGAATATTTTAGAATATGAAAAGTTTGAACAACGATCCATTAACCAAACAACTTTTTACGTATCTACCGATCTGTGATAAGCACTAAATCCAGATGAAATTTGATCGAGGTACTCGAGTTTGACGTATGCCTTAATTCAACGCTCAAATTTTCCTCAATTTAACGTGCCAAAAATGATCAATATAATATTTTCTTAATCATCCCCGAGGCGTACAAAAATAAGTTTCGCATTTATTTCTAATGCTGTGACTTAGATTTTTGCAATATGAACAGTGAAAGAAAACAAGAGTACACATTTTTCATTTGAATTCCGAGTTAAGGCGAAGGGTTGGAAGCTGTAGTTAATAATTAACGAACGTATCGCAGAATAAATATATAGAATGAGTTACACGGTGGTTAGAAGATCTGATTAAAGTAACAGGTTGATCGTCCTCAGGCTAGTCACTGGAAGATACTTCAAGGATACACGGCGAGGCGATTCGATCGGCCTGGACCGAGACCGTTAAGCGTCCAGCGGCGAGAAAGAAACTACTGCTCTACCCTACATGCTTCGAATAGTGTTCCGATCGGTGGCCTCTCTGGGGCAAGGTCAAGAAGCAAAGAGTATAAAACTGTCGCTGGCTGGTGTTTCCTGACCAACCAGACACACCGCGAGAAACTGTGCGGTAAAAAGCGCACGCACCACATGACCTACTGATCCCACAGATTTATTCCATACTATTTACCTAACCATTTAGCTCCGGGCGAAAGAAATGTATCCTCTTCTCAATTAACGTATATTATACAGAGCAACTGATCCGAAGTTGCAATTAAAAATTTCTCCATTTCAACGGTGGGAGGAAATACGACGACATAACCTACAATTTTGGGCGAATTGAGATTTTTACGAAGCTTCTATTGCTAATAGTAATAAAAAAGGAATATGGAGCAAAACTAGAATTCCACAGTGGCCTAAAGATAGAAATTTTAAAATAATTTTGTTGGCTATAACCTCGAAAGAAATTTTTTGAGGTTAGGTGATTCATCTAAGGTTGTAATTTTGAATTTCTTCGTTATTAATGGCGGGGGGGAAAGGGGGAAAA